>NC_045441.1:35083933-35173370 GCF_002776525.5 Piliocolobus tephrosceles
AACAGGAGAAAAATTTAGGAATATGCAGTTACAGGTTAGCTGCATTATCTAAACATCAGTAGATAATGCAGCATTAATTATCAGTACATAATGCATGCTCTCAAATTATAGCATTATTTGAGAGTGGAGTTAGATTGATTATAAATGTATATTGCAAACGCTAAGGCAACAAGTAAAATGAAATATAAAGTAAACAAAATAAAATAATAAATTAAATTAAATTATAATTAGTATGGTAAAAGAGAATCGATAATGGAATCATATGAAACACTCAAGTAAAACCAAAAAAGGCAGAAGAAAAGAATAGAAGATCAAAAAATAAGAAACAAACAAAGAACAACGGCAACAAATAGAAAACAATTACAGATAATGTAGATATTAATCCAACTATATCATTAATCACAGTAAATATGAATGGCCTAATATATCAACTAAATATACCAACTAAAAGGCAGAAACTTTCAAAGTGAATAGAAAAACAAAAGCCAGCTATGTGTTGTCCATAAGTATATAAAGCCACAAAAGAGTTAAAAGTAAAGGCATAAGGAAAAACATACTATGATTACAATAATCAAAAGAAATCATGAGTAGTTCTGTAAGTCTCAAACAAAGCAGACTTCAGAGTAAGGAAAATTATCAGAAATGAAGAGGGACATTACATAGTGATAAAGTAGTTGACATGGTTTGGCTCTGTGTCCCCACAAAAATCTCGTCTTGAATTGTAATATCCACTTGTAGGGGGGATCTGGTGGGAGGTGATTGGATCATGGGGGCAGTTTACTCCATGCTGTTCTCATGATAGTGAGTTCTTATGAGATTTGATGGTTTAAAAGTGTGTGGCAGTTCCCCTCTCACTCTCTCTCTCCCTCCTGCTCCACCATGGTAAGATGTGCTTGTTTCCTCTTCATCTTCCACCATGATTGTAAGTCTCCTGAGGCCTTCCAGTCATGTTTCCTGTTAAGCCTGTGGAACTGTGAGTCAATTAAATCTCTTTTCTTAGTAAATTACCCAGTGTCAGGTAGTTTTTTTATAGCAGTGTGAAAACAAATATAGTAGCCAATTTCCCAACAAGTCATAACAATCCTCAATGTGTATGCAACCTAAGAACATAGCCTCAAAATATTTTAAGTGTAAACAGAACTGCAAGGAGAAATAGACAACTCTACTATTATGGTTAAATCTTCGATGACTCTCCGTTTATAATTAACAGACCCAGCAAGCTGAAAATATGTAAGGACAGAGTTCAAATGAACACCACCACCAATCAATTTAATCTAATTGATATCTATAGAACACTTCTTTCAACAACAGCATAGTACAGACTCTTCTCAATCTCACATGAAATACTCACCAATAAATTATACCAATACTATTCAATCTCTTTTTAAAAATATGAGAGTAATTTTCTTAGTAATTCTATGAAGACTGCATTAGTCTGGAAACAAAATCAAGCAGAGACATTACAGAAAAGGAAAGCTATAAGCCAGTATTTCTCATGAACATAAATATAAAAACCCATAAATTGATAGAACATAAATAACAAAACATTGGCAAATTGAATGCAACAGTTTATACACCATAACCAAGTGGAATTTATCCTAGGTTTGAAAAGCCCTTTGAACATTAGGAAATCAATCAATTTAATCAATAACATCAATATACTAAATAATAAAACATATATTCATTATAAAAATAATGCAAAAAAAGCATTTGACAAAATCCAATATTAATCCATGATAAAAAAAAAAAACTCAGTAAGGTAGAAATAGAGGTAAATTGCCTCAACTTCATAAAGAACATTCATAAAAACTTACAACCAATATCATACTTAATGGTGAGACACCAGATGTTTTCCTCATAAGATCAGGCTAAAGCAAGGATGTATCCTTTCATTGATCTTAGTCAACATCATATTGGAAATCCTACTTAGTGAAATGAGAATTAAAAATAAATCAAAGGTATATACAACAGGAAAGAAAAAAATAATACCATCTTTGTTTGCAGATGACATAATTGTTTATGTACAAAATTTCAAAAAATGAAAAACCAACCTAGAACTAATAAGTAATTATAGTAAGTTTACAGGTACAATATTAATATACAAAAGTCAATTCATTTCAAAGATAATTGATATTTAAAATTTTAAACTACAACAGAATTTACACTAGCACAAATAAATGAAATCCCTGAGTATTAAAAAACTGTCTATAATATCCATATGAGGATACTATAAAGCTCTAATGAAAGAAATCAAAACTCTAAATAAATGGAGAGATAGTCCATTTTGAGAGATAGAAAAACTTAATATTGTCAAGATATAAGCTCTTGCCAACTTGATCCATATATTCATTGTAATTTCAACCAAATTTAAAAGGTTTTTTGTATCTATTAACAAAGTGATTCTAAAGCTTATATGAAAAGCCAAAAGACCCAGAATCGCCAATAAAATGCTGAAGAAGTACAAAATTGGAAGTCTGACACTCCCCAACTTTAAGACTAACTATAAACAACGATAATCAAGGCAGTGTGATATTGGTGAAATAGTAAACAAATAGATCAATGTAACAGAATACAGTGCTCAGGAATTGACTTATACAAATACAATCAACTAATCTTTTACAAAAGAGTAAAGGTAATTCAATGCAGAGAGGATTCAACAAATTGAACAAATGGTGCTGGAAAAACTAGGTATCTATATACAAAAAATTAATAAACGTAGATGCAGACTGCACCTTTTTCAAAATTAACTCAAAATGCATCATAGATCTGAATGTAAAATGCAAAATTATAGAACTTCTAGAACATAATGTAGGAAAAATCCAGGTACCCTGGGATTTGGTGACAGTTTTTTAGATACAACACTACAATTCATGAAGAAAAAAAAAAAAACGGCAAGGTGGACTTCATTCGAGTTAAAAATCTCTACTCTGTGAAAGATAATGTCAATAGAATGGGAAGACAAGCCACAGACTGAGAGAAAATATTTGTAAAACACTTATTAATAAAGAATTTGCATCCAAAATATATGAAAAGTTCTTAAAACTCAAGAGTAAGAAAGCAAACAAGCCAATAAAAAATGAAAAAAAAAAAAATGAACAGAAACCAAAGAGGATATGCTGATGGCAATTAAGCATATAAAAAGATGTCAAACATCATGTATCATTATAGAATTGCAAACCAAAACTATGATGAGAAACCATCACACACCTATGAGAATGGCAAAAACCCAAATAACAGCAAACACCAAATACTGGCAAGGTTGTAAAGGAACAGGAACTCTCATTCGTTGCTGGTGGAAATGAAGGATGGTCCAGCCACTTCAGAAAACAGTTTGACCTTTTCTTAAAAACCAAACATATTCTTATCACACAATGCAGCAATTACACTCCTTGGTATTTGTCCAAATGAGGTGAAAAACCTGCGTCCACAGAGAAACCTTACATGGATATTCATAATTGCCCAAACATGAAAGCAACCAAGATGTTCTTCAGTAGGTGAATGAATAATCAATGTTACATCTGTATATTGAATATTACTCAGTGATGAAAATAAATAAGCTAGCAAGTCATGAAAAAATAAGAAGTAACTTAAATGGCTATTACTAGGTGAAATAAGTCAGTCTGAAAAGTCTACATACTATACGATTCCATTTTAGGGCAGTAAAATTATCGTGTATGATACTACAGTGGTAGGTACATGTCATTATAATTTTGCCAAAACTTTTAGGACTGCACAATAGGAAGACTAAACCCTAATATAAATTATAAACCCAAGTTAATAACAAACTTAATAGCAATGTATTGATATTGGTTCATTAATTTTAACAAATGCTAAACTATAATAGTTGTGGTGGTCAATTTTGTGTCAACCTGACTGAGACACTGGGTGTCCAGTTATTTGGTCAAATGTGGTCCTGGGTGTATATCTGAAGGTGCTCTAGATGAGAACATATGTGTTCGTAGACTGAATAAAGCACATTGCTCTCCCCTCTGGGGATGACCCGCATCCAATCAACCGAAGATCTGAATAGAACAAAAAGACTGAGCAAGAAGTGATTCCTTCTGCCTGGCTGCCTTAACCAGGACATTGGTCTTTTCCTGACTTAAACTGAAACATGGGGACCTTTTAGGTTTGAGTCATAGGCTTTTGGACTACAACTTACACCCTCACCCTCCTCTGGTTCTCAGGCCTTTGGACTTGGGCTAGAAATTGGCTCTCCTGGTTCAGGCTGCCAGATTCAGACTAGAATTACACCATCACTTTTCTTTGTCTCCAACTTGCCTGGTATATATCTTGGGACTTCTTTACCTCCATAATCATCGTAATCACTGAAACCAATTTCTTTCCTTCTTTTTTTTTTTCCTTTTGTTGAGACAGAGCCTTGCTCTGTCACTCAGGCTGAAGTGCAGTGGCATGGTATCAGCTCACTGTAATCTCTCCCTCCCAGGTTCAAGTGATTCTCCTGTCTCAGGCTCCAGATTAACTGGGATTACAGGCACAAGCCACCATGCCTGGCTTATTTATTTATTTATTTATTTATTTATTTATTTATTTATTTTAGTAGAGATGGGGTTTCCCTTTGTTGGCCACGCTGGTCTCGAACTCCTGATCTTAGGTGATCCACCCACCTTGACCTCCCAAAGTGCTAGGATTACAGGCATAAGCCACCGTACCCGGCTGCCAATTTCTTACCATAAATCTCTATCTATACATATATACATCTTATAGATGCTGTTTCTCTGGGGAACCCTAATACACCAATGCAAAATGTTATTAATAGAGAAATTTTGTGTGCAGGAGGGAGAGCTATGGGAACTCTATAAGCTTTCTGCTCATTTTTTTTTTGGTAAACCTAAAACTCTTCTACAAATTATATGATTAATATTTTTTAAATGTAACATACTTTTTTAAATAAAGGTGACACAAACAGAAAAATATGTTAATATCTACTATTTATAAAGTTTTTTTTAATTTTTAATTTTTTTTTAGACAGAATCTTGCTCTGTTGCTCAGACTGGAGTGCAATGGCGCAATCTTGGCTCATTGCAACCTCTGCCTCCTGGGTTCAAGCAATTCTCCTGCCTCAGCCTCCTGAGTGGCTGGGATTACAGACGTGGCCACCATGCCCTGCTAATTTTTGTATTTTTACTATAGACAGAGTTTTGCTGTATTGGCCAGGCTAGTCTCAAACTGCTGACCTCAAGTGATATGCCCACTTTGGCTTCCCAAAGTGCTGTGATTACAGTATGAGCCACTACATCCACCCTAATACAGAAAAAAAAATCACAACATTTGAAAATAATAGGCAAGGTATACATCTTTGAGAACTTGGAGCAACAGAGTGAGCTAAGCTAATGGGGAATGGCTTCTCTCAGTAGGGCACACAGAAATGCTTCCCACATTAGAGCCAGACATCAATTTGTAACTGAGCCTAAAATAAGTCAAACTGAAAACTCAGGTATAGAAGAGAGAAAGAAAGAGGGATGAGAATCAGGAGGTGAGCATGCATTCATCATTCATGCAGGAGTTCACAGAGAGGGTCTTCTCTGAGACAGGCCTGCACGGGATCTACTCCTCCTTTCAGGGAAGAGAACATTGCCAAGTGCTACAGATGTGGGAAAAACACACCCAAGGCAGGCTTAACCTGCTTTCTCTCAGTGAGAAGTGGAACAGAGTTACTCTCACAGAACAAAGAAAGTACAAGAAGTCTAAACTTCTTTACAGTCTCAGGAAGTAAAAAAAATAAGTAATCAGACATTAGAAGCAGAAATTCAAGGCCTGTGCCACCACCTGGACAGGAATTCAAATTTACACAAACTCTCCTGGAATATAACCATTAAGGCAAAGAATTAACAAATAATCTCATCCAGGATGTGAAAACTGCTCAGTGGCATGAAGTAGCAAAGGCAGGTTTGCTCCACAGAACATTTTAAACAGCCTGGGGCACAAAGACTTCTTGCAAACAAACTGTACCTCCAACCATGCATTCATAATCCAAAATGATAAAAACGCATGAAGAAACAGAACATTGCAAAGAAGACTTGGGGGCTGGAACAAACATGTGGGTCGTAACTCCAGGAATAGAACATTTAAGAGTAATCAGACGAAAAACTGTGTGTGTATGATATCAAAATAAATATAATCCAAATTAAAGAAAAAGATGTTTTTAAATCAATGCTATATATATATAAGGCTGTAATGTTGAGAATGTAGACATTCTTCAAAGAGTACTTAGATCAAATCCTGTAGTGACTGTTCACTGGCTGTGTGAACTTGGGTATGCGACTCAGCCTCTCTATGCTTCAGGTTCCTCAGCTGTAAATAGAGATGATAGAAACTACTTCACAAGGTTGATGAGATTGCTAAAGCAGTTAAAAACATGATAATGAGGCAGGGCGAGGTGGCTCATGCCTGTAATCTCAACACTTTGGGAGGCCGAGACAGGTGAATCACCTGAGGTTAGGAGTTCGAGACCAGCCAAGCCCACATGACAAAACCTCATCTCTACTAAAAATGCTAAAATTAACCGGGCATGTGGTGGGCACCTGTAATCCCAGCTACTCAGGAGGTTGAGGCAGTAAAATTGCTTGAATCTGGGAGGCGGAGATTGCAGTGAGCCAAGATTGCACCATTGCACTCCAGCCTGGGCAACAGAGCAAGACTGTTTCCAAAAAAGAGAAAAAAAACACAAAAAAACACTATAATGTGTAACATACAATATATCACTTGGAAAAGTGCATAGTTGGTGTTTAATAAATGATGGCTACTACTATTAAAGAACAAGGCTTGTGTACATGTAAAAGGAGAAATGGTAGGAGACATGAGAAAGAATGAGAAGAGAAAATAAAGAAAATTTTTGAGAATTTTGCCTATTCAAATATATGTGTTTCTAAACTAATAAACACATATAGCAAATAGAATCTGGCACATGTTAGATGATCAAAAAATATCTGAATGAATGAATAAGACATGATCAGGATAAATAATAAAAAACATAAACCTAAATAAAAGTATATATACACGCAGGTATACATATGTACATATATACATGCATGTGCATCATATATGTGTGTGCTGTGTGTGTGCTTATTTCTGTATGCCTGCACATATGTGTACATTTGTGCATGAATGTGCATGTTGGTGTAAACTGCAGAATATCAGAGCCAGAGCAATAACTCAAAAAGCAGTACAGAGAAAAAGCAGATAATCTCCTCCTCCCCAAAGATAATGATTAGGATGACAGCAGATTTCTCTTTAAGCAAAAATAAATTTTAGAAGACAACAAAACATTTATTTCAAAGTGCTGGGAGGAAACAGCTGGTGACAACTAAATAATCATTCCAGGATAAGTACGAAATAAATACTTTCCTTTTTAAAAAAAAGAACTGAGCAAGTGTAACATTGTTGATAGGCAGTTTTACAAGACGATGTACTTTAGCTAGATGGAAATTTGTCCTAAAGTGAAAAAGCAGAATGCAAAAACAGCTAGCAAGCAAATAAATCTTGGAATATATTGGTAAAGCTAAAAACTGTTGATGAAAAATATGCATTTATATGTGTAAAATTGTAATGCAGAGTGTGTTGAAAGCCAGAGTCTTTCTGCCATGGGTCATACTGCTTTCCCAGGGTTGCTGCGGTGGTGGCCACCATTCACTTTTGCTTTCTAGGAACCTGGGGACATTTCTCTGACCCCAACAACCATGGATGTCTGGCATTATTTTCTGCCCTAATGATGAAACTTAAATGATATTTAATTTTGCAATTATTACCAAATAACATATGATATATTAGAGCAGTGCCTCATGGAAAACCTGTTCCCTGAGGATGAGTTTAAGAATAACTTATTTTGAGTTTAAATATGAGTTTAAGAATAACTTATTTTGGGTTCATTAAGCATTTGGGGCAGTTCCAGGGGATTTTGAGGCACAGTTTGTGACCAGCAGTAAATCAGTTTCTAGGTCAAATGAAAGAGTTTAAAGAAATCCAACTAATTTATAAGAAGATACCAATTTGAGTAAAATGATGGTATTTAATTTTAAATTTTCTTTAAAAGTTATAGGAGAAAACAAAGCTAACGGTAATAATAACTATAAATAAATGTTCATCAGTACTCTGCTTAAATTTATTTGGATTTACTTTAGGAAACTTCTGGTTTCACTCCAAAGCTACTGTAATGTCAGGCATTTACAGAAAATCTTCACAGAAGCAGCTTACAGATGTGGGTTCTCAGCTCGTTGCCTACACGTCCCATTGAAAATGGATACAGGTACTGGAAACCAGACATGCAAAAAGAATAAAAATGAGCAGAAACCAGTGTTATCCAGGCAGTATTGCATAAGGCTTTGAGTTAAATCAATTGGTACACATCAATAACCTCCACTTTTACCTTTAACATTACTGAATTTATATACTCATTACACATTGCCAAAATGTGTGAAAATCTGCTCTTCAAAGATAATTAAAGTGCATCCTAGATGAACCCTAGCTTCAAGCTTAATTCTGACCTCTAGTTTGGAAGATATAAGGAGACAGTAAGAATGGGACCACCAGTTACACTGCCCACATCAGTCACTGGTATGAAGTGAAAGGGCTCATCTTTCTTTACAAAAAAAGCACTATAAAACCTGAGCTTTGGCAATATCATAGGTCCTTGGACACACGCCTCTCCTCCAGTCAACCCTGCAAGGGGGATGACCAATATCATTTTAATCTCTATTCCCATATGCTAATTTTCTGTGACCATTAGGACAGACTTCAGTATGCATGGTGTGAACATCACTAGTATGTTATAAATACAGGCTAGTAACTCTGAAAAAGCAAAAACGATGTTTTCTTTCATTTAGTCATTCAACATACACAGTCTTCATTAAAAATCTACACTATGGAAGTAACTGTTCTTAATGTTGTTGATACAGAAGTATATGAAACAGTATCTTTGATCTCACAGAGATTTTATTATTTATTTTTATATTTATATATTAAATTTAATTTGCATTCCAATGGGTGATGATAAATACAATGGGGAAAAGAAACTTGTGGAAACAGAATGAGCGGGGCGTAATAATTAAGTAGACTGACTAGGTAAGGCCTCTCTAAATGTGACATATGGAGAGGAGAAATTAATGAAAAGAGGAAGCATCAAAGATATCTTAGACATCTTTCATAAAATACAGAATTTCATAAAATACAGAAAATAGAACAAATAAACCCTTGAAGAATGCCATAAGACTTAACAGAAATAAAAGATGGAGGGGAAAGGACAATTTTAAAAGTAAAAAAAAAAAATTCAAAAAGAAAGGAGGACTACTGATTACGGCTACATGAGACTGATGATTTCTCTAGCCTCAAAAACTCAACTTGAAAACATTTTAAAAATAAATAAATAAAACCTTTCAGCATTATGCTGGATATTAACCAAAGACAAACAAAATCTAGAATTTTGGTAACTACAGAAATCTTTTCTGGTAAAAACTTTCCAAAATTTTGATACAAAATTCAAGTCCACTAATTTGTTAGAATGACTCACAAAACTCAGAAAAGTGCTATAATTGTGCTTATTATTTTATTTAAAGAATACAATTCAGAAAGAGCAAAAGGGAAATTCATTGGGCAAGGTCTTAAGGGGACAGAGACAGGGTACAGAACTTGTTTGCCCTCTCCTCATGGAGTCCAGGTACATCACCCTCCCAGCATATCAATGGATTCACCAACCAGGAAGCTCCTCCAAACCTCAGTGTCCAGATATTTTACTGGGGTTTCACTAGGTAGCCATGATTACTTAAATCATTGGTCATGTAATTCAACTCAAACTCTAGTCTCATTCTTGTCCATGGAAATTGGGGTGGCTCAAAATTCCAGTCCTCTAATGATGTGGTGGATTTTTCTGGTGTGCAGCCACCTCCTGAAGCTTTTCAGGGCTAAGTCATTTCATTAGCATAACAAAGACACTTCTGTGACTTGGGAATTCCCAAGGACTTTTGGTGATATGTGTCAGGAACCAGGGACAAAGGCCAGATATATTCTCCATAATATCACAAATATATATAATAATACCACAAAGGAAGATACAAAACTGGAACTATATTAAAATTTCTATATTCTATCAGAATTAGGTTAGTATTAATTTTAGGTCAATTATAAGATGTTTGCATTCATATTGTTATGCCAGAGCTACCTCTAAGAAAATAATTGAAACATATGGAAATACAGTTTTAAAGAGAAAAGATTAAAATTGTACATTAAAAATTATATAACACAAAAGAAGCCTAAAGAAGGAGAAACAGAGAAACAAATGTAGACACAGAAAACAAATAGTAAAATGGAAAATGTAAATTCAATCATTTACATTGAATGTGAACATTTACATTGAATGTGAATAACTAACAACCACAGGGAATAGGCAGAGATTTTCAGACTCAGTGAAAACAATGAGAACATTCAACTCTATGCTGTTTCCAAGAGACAGACCATATAAGCAAGAATGCAAGTTTGAAAGTAAAAAGATGGAAATACATTGAGACAGACCATAGATGCAAGAATGAAAGTTTGAAAGTAAAAAGTTAAAAAAATGGCCAGCCAACAAAATTAGGTGGTGATCCCTGGAACCTGTAGATATTACCTTATAAGGAAAAGAGTCTTTGCAGGCGTGATTAAATTAAGGACCTTCAGGTTATCCTGGATTTTCCAATGGGTACTAAATTCAATCATGAATGCCCTTACAAGAGAGAATAATCTTCTGTGTATAATCTGTGTATGGTATACATGTATTCCATGTATAAATTCTTTCTACATATAAGAGACATGCAGAGAAAGATTATGCAAAGAAGAAGAGGACCAATGTGACTAAGAAGGCAGAGATTTGACTGATATGGCCATAAAGATGCATCATTGTAAAACAGGGATGATGGATGATTTGAGGTGTCAACTTGACCTGATTAAGGGATACCAAGATAGCTGGCAAAGCATTATTTATTTTTAATTATTGTATTAATTATTATCAATGTTTCAGTAGCCACTGAGCCCATCTGTCTTCCATTGAAGGGGATGTCCAGGTGGTTTGGCATTTGATTAGAATGATTGGGCTGCCTCATCTCAGGGGACATTTGTCAGACAGGGATTTGTCCAAGGGTTTTCTTGGGGAAGCAGAATCCTATAGATGTGTGGCTATAGAAATGTTGTTGAGGTATTAGTGTCAAGTTTTGGAGGTTGAGAACTGCATCCAACATGACATGACAATGAGAACTGCATCTGACCTGACAACTGCATCTAACATGACTGTTTTCCTTCCTCGAGCTGCACTTTGATGATGTCATGTTAGCAGAATTAAATGTATATGGTGAAATAAACTGCAATTATAATGATGGATTATGGACTGCCAGGATAATTTCTGGCCACAGTTACATACACACTTATACATTCTCTCTCTCTCACTCTCTCTCATACACACACACATTGCATTAGTTACAGGCAAATGATTTAATCTCTTTTGGGATCAGGCCCCCCAAAATCTGGCCATAAACTGGCCCCAAAACTGGCCACAAACAAAATCTCTGCAGCACTGTGACAGGTTCATGATGGCCATGATGCCCACACTGGAAGGTTGTGGGTTTACTGGAATGAGGGCAAGGAACACCTGGCCCACCCAGGGCAGAAAACCACTTAAAGGCATTCCTAAACCACAAACAATAGTATAAGTGATCTGTGCCTTAAGGACATGCTCCCTCTGCAGGAGTCAAACCCATCCCTTTATTTCAGCCCATCCCTTCGTTTCCCACAAGGAATACTTTTAGTTAATCTGTAATCCATAGAAACAATGCTTATCATTGGCTTGCTGCTAATAAATACGTGGGTAAATCTCTGTTTGAGGCTCTCAGCTCTGAAGGCTACGAGACCCCTGATTTCCCACTCCACACCTCTATATTTCTGTGTGTGTATCCTTAATTCACCTAGCGCTGCTGGGTTAGGGTCTCCCCGACCGAGTTGGTCTCGGCAAATCTCAATAAGCAATAGATTAGATATATTATCCTCTTAGAGAAAAACATATGCTAAAAAAATGTCCTGTGGGTCAGGGTTAGGCAGACTGCATTTGTGGGAGGTCACACATTGGATGTTCATTGCTTCTTAGTTCCTTTGCATAGCTCAAAATGTTATCCATGGATCAATATAAAGCAGTGGAAAGCTATGGGGGCAACAGCATGTTAGTTTGTCCAGACCACCCTACATCAGTCCCCAAAATCACCTTCTCATTTCTACAGTTTATGAAGTCTTAGGTTTTAATCATGAATTAAAGGAAACAGATAGATTTGCAGAACATCTCTGCATTTTCTATAAAAGCTGCTGATACGGGTATTTTCTATTGAGAGCTCCTTCTCCTGTAAATTCAACTAAACACCAAGAACAACATAACTTCTATTTCTTCTGCTTTGGGCTGTCTACTTGAATTGTCAACACTTCTATATTTAGTCTCAAAGGCTTTCCTTAGCTTGCATTTTTAAATCATAATCACAGAAGAAAAATGGCATCACAGTGAGAGCCCACATTTGTTGAGTGTTCAATTTGTGCCAGGCATTGCCCATATCTAATCCTTTCACCAATCTTTGGAGATATGTGCTGGTGTTATCACCACTGTATGGGTATAGAAACTCACACGGAGGGTAGATAAGCAATTTGTCAAAAACCACATAGCCAGTAGGTTGGTAAGTCTGTATTTAAATCTGCATTCTCAAGTTCCAGTGTACCTCCTGCTCATTTGCAACCATGCAATAACTATTCGAGTTTTATTACATATACTTTTTTGTAAAGGTAATGTGTAAACCAACTGGAAAAATCATATCTCACATTCTTATGTTTTGACCGTTCTTTATATTTATCCTTATAATCCAGCAGAAGAAGCAATGACCTTATAATGAGGCCACACAGAAGCAAGACAACCATACAGTGAATGAAGGTGACACTATCTGTGGACCAGCTCCCAGAGCATGGCCTTGATCCTATGGACCAGGTCAGCCTTGGGGCTTTTTTCATTACAGGAAGAAACGGTCAGATTTACAATTTGCATAAATTTCTTCAGCTGCTTCGTATGGGGTGGATGTATGGGTCTGAGCTTGAAAACAGGAAGCCTAGTTTGGAGGCCCCTCAAATAGTACAATTAGAAGAAATCTGAGCTGGAGTTAGCATCCTAAGAAGGCTTTGAATGTGGGAGGTAGAGAATATGTTCACTCATTCCAAGCTAAAATGTTCATAAATTTGTGTCACTGAGAAAGACCCTGAGAAGTGTTGAAACTCGCAGAGACTTCTTGTTCAAATCTCTCATTTATGGATGACATTCAGAGACAGGAAGATAATTTCCACTGATGTGTGAGTTCCCTTTGGAAATGAAGCCTCAAGGAAAGAAGCTCATTGTGCAGCTTGGATAATATAATGAGGACCATGAATTTATAATTGAGCAACAAAGCAGAATCAGGAAACAACATCATGTTTCTAAATTAAAAGGTCTGTTTGGAAAAAATTTAAGTGTTGGTCCTGACAACTTCTATAATTGTGCTAAAACCTTCTTAAGCATTTGCGATTCAGCATTCTTTTAGTTACAGTTGAATATCAAAATAATAATAATAATAAAAGTCTCCCTAATATATTTTAGGCAGTTATTTCTTTCAGATGACACTGTGACGGACATTTTTAAACTCTGTGTATTGTACAATAAATGCTTGGCAGATTAGCAATTTGCTGTAAATAAGAATGTTTAGAGAGCAGTTTAATAATATTAAACTTTGTGAACTTTATTTTGTTTACTGATCACTCATGTTAACAGACTAAAACATGCAACCATCAGGCACTATTAAAACGCTGGACACAAGTTGTTTGATACATATTTTTAAGCATACATGGCCGTTCCTTTGACAGATTTTTATAATATTTTTGCTGCAGCATCAAATTTTTTTGAGAAAGACCACCCCTGGCACAGGAAAACATGAAACTATTTCAAAGTATATTAAATGTCCTGCTTGTTTCCTTACTGTTGTTTTAAATGTCACTATGGAGATGATAGTGACACTGAATTTTAAGGGAAGAAAAGCAACCAATTAACCAAAAATAAGTGCAAAACTATTTCAGCAAGGAGAAATAGCTTGCCTTTTTTCTGACATGGATACTGCTATAAAACTTTCTTAATGGCAATCCTTGGATTCACAGAATCAGAGTCTCAAAATGGAAAACCAACTTCAGAAGATATTTAACCTTGTTTTTTGTAACCTTCCTAATATAAAATCTCCCATCTGTTTAAATAGTTTCATTAATCATCACAACTTTGTCATTTAGTATAGATGTAACTAAGAAGCTTCTAGAGAATTGTCTTAGGTAGCACGTGAAATTATACCTCATTCATGACTAAACATGAAATAATCTTAACGTTGAAGGGACATTGATGAGGATTACCCCCTATGCATCTTAGTAATTAGAACTTACTTCCACAACATCCCTTATAGATTTGTTGAGAGCTACTATCTGTGTATATCATTCAGTCTTCCCCAAACCATGGAAGTGCTTCCCATAATTTCTATTTCAAAGATAATTTTATTTTAGTTACAGCTGAACATCAAAGAAATAATTCCTCTAATATGTTTCAGGCATACTAAGAAACTTGCCTCAAAATACAAAGGCAAATGGTGGTACAGCCAGATTGCAAATGCTGGCCTTTCACCTCTGAAGTCTGCACTGGTTTCTCCCACGTAGCCAGGTCACTGGAACACATATCTGCCTGCGTTGGGAGACTGTGTATTTCCCACCATTGGAAAGGTGCCCACTGAGATGAACACTACGTTGTTCAAAGGATGTTGTGGTAAGAGACTGCACTTCAGAGTGGTAGATGAAATGGATGGCTACATAGTTATTGCTTTCTTTTCAGAATCTGAGACTCCATGATCCTTTTAATCTAAGGGTGTGTGTGAAGGGACAGAGGATCACAGACCTATTGCCAATTGTTCCTCTATTTCTTCATTGAGTGCGTTGTACCTCAGCCAGGTGCCAGACCCTCTCATGCACGAGGGCCGGTTCCTATCTTGGTGCATCTGTCTCATGTGCTAATGTGAGGACAATTTGGCAAATGATTTATCAGAGATAAATATATAATAAATATATATTTATTATATATAATAAATGTATAAACTGGGTACAGTTTATACATCAATTTTATCCAGTTTGCCTTGGTGGCTTTGTAGTCAGACAGGTCTGATTTTAAATCACCTAAACTGCTATCCCGAGCCACAAAAAAATTGGAAGGAGGATAATACTACTTTCTTCTCAAATTCATTATCAGACTTAAATAGGATATTGAATACATATAAATGTCCTAGTGGGGTACCCATTACAAAGTAAATTTCCAAAGATGTTACAGTTATTCTTCTCACCACTCTACATTTTTGGGCAAGACTGATGTAATCTCAGATGCCTCTGTAGCTCATAGAGAACGGTGTTTCCGACTGTGTGCCCTGTGGGACACTGCTACAAGGTATTAGAAGATGTTCTACTACAACAAAAATAATTTTCCCATGGAAATTTATGCAATAAACAAATTCCACCAGGGTTCTATACACAGTGTGCAATATGAATCTCTAAGAGGGTGATATAATTAAACAGTGTTATCCCAGGATGTAGCACCAGGATTATGTTCTCTCCCCACTCCAGAGGATATGAGGACATGGCATGGCATGTAGAATTACACAGAAGACAGTCCGGGACACACTGACAGAGACAGAAGACTCTGCACTTTGGCAATACAGTTAGGGGGCACTTAAGCACCTCAGAAAGAATGTGAGCAAGAATCAAGACATTCATCTTGAATTTGTTTCAATAGATTGAAATACTAGTAATTTGAGCTTTTCTCTTTATCGATTATTGGTCACGATTTATTTAGGACATACCTGAAGACAAAGGACAGAAAACTCTTGTCCTAGTGGGCAGAGTTGTCCACCCACAGTGGGCCAGGAGATGCCGTTTAATTCAGCACCACCTCTAAGCAAAGACTAAAAGTGCTTTGAGGACAGAGAGAGAGAATTGTCTTAGGTAGCACGTGAAATTATACCTCATTCATGACTAAACATGAAATAATCTTAACGTTGAAGGAAAAGATTTCACGTTTTGGTGTGAAAAGATCACACCAAAGTATCTAAACACAGGACAAAGGAATTTCTTCTTAAAAGGAGGGATCACTCAACCCTCAGTACCCCTGATTCCAAGTTAAAGACCAGCTAATGCAGGTGAATGAACCCTCGTTTGTTTTAGCCTCTCAGTGCTCAGGGGCTGCTTTGCTATTTTCCCACAAACTGCAACTGCCCCGCTCAGAGCTAAAGGTTGGTGAGCTTTGGCCAGCAGCCATTTTTTAGCAGCTAAATCAGAAGTGTCTAGAAAACTTATCTTGCTCTGTATTTGTTTCCCACAGGCCCCAGGGAACCTGACCCCAAGGTCAAACATGACAAAGTCAATCCTGCAGCTGGTTTCCTTGACCCCAAGGAAATCTTTATATCCTCAAAATATGGACTAGGAACTCTGAACTGACAAACCAGACTTCTAACCCCATCCCTGACCCCATTAGTAGTGGCAGAGGCCAAGTGGCCTCCCCCAAAGTGCTGTGGGCCCTGGTCTTCAGCTGCTGATAGCAGTTGCATGGTGATAAGCTCAGTCTCCTTGTTACATATCCCACAATGCATGCTCATGTTTCTGTATGTGTGTACCTCCCTACTCATGGACTTGCTTTTACTGCGACGCATGGAAGCTCAAAACGCTTAAGTGCAAAGGTCACAGGTGACTAGATAAATGATAAGCAAACAATGTGGTTCCAATTTTAATTTCTAGAAATACTCTCAGATGTACCCTCAAATTAAATTTACTGTAAGTGCTGAAGTAGATTTCCTAGAAACCAAGCTTAAAAGTCTATATAAAATTAATGTTATTTTAAATACTATTTTAGTTCTTCCTTTTCTTTTTAAAATATCAAACATATATGATTTGGCAGGCCTCCCTGTGAGGATATCTCATTTTGAGATATCGCTGAAAAAAATCTGATTTTCAGATGTTCACGCTAGTAAATACCCAGAGATGGCTGTCCAACGTCACCTCCCTATTCAGACCTGGCTTTCCTGCAGCTTGATTTACTCCATCCAACAGGCACCATTCCAGGCTGCTCAACCTCCTGGGGTTTCTAGCTTTCCAGAGTGATGCAGACCTGAACACCTCTCTATTTTTACTATAGCTGAATAAAGCCCAGGATTTTTTTCCAAATAAGGTTTCTATTGCTGTAGAATATTCAGCCTATGGACAAGAGCAAACAAATGAGTGATGCTGGAAACATGAGACGTGAGTCTGGACCCCTAGAGTTCTCACAGGCAGTGAGTTCTTGCCAGTGGCTGGCTGCTCTCTTAGGCAATACCTGGAAGTCCCTCTCATCCCTTGCTTTTCTCCATGATTCCTGAGGGTGGAGCTGGAAAACATCCCCAGTCTACTCACCCTAAACCACCTTTCTCCTCTTCCTCAACCTCAAGGCCAGGAGACACAGCTAAGACAGAACAAGGGTTGGACACACCAGGAGAGCTCCAGGCTCCTTCCTGATCTCCCTCCGGGTTGGTTGCATACCCAGATATCCCAACCAATGCACTTCTAAGGAACTCAAGTGACCCACTCCTCTCTATGGAAGAAGAATGGCTGAAGGCACAGGGGATCTTCAAAACTTTCACCTCATCCAGGGCAGGTTGCATTCCCTAATGGAGCCCGACTCACACCTGGGCAGGTGGCATCAAGCAAGTATTTTCATCCAATTGGCCTTGATACCTAGTTGGTAGTGGTTTCAGAACACCAGTTCTCTGAAGGAAGGCGCCTTCCGAATAAATTTTATTCAGAGGAGCTGTAGGGGCCACCCTGGGAAAGAGAGAAGGGCAAGAAGGAGGGTTTTCACGTTCTTGCTGTCAACCTTCAGCCACAGTCCCAGTGGTTGGGGATTTCTCATTATATCTTATTTAAAGAAAGAACTTTCATAACCCAAAACTTGAAAACTACTAAATTGCACAATCCTGTAAAGATCCTTTTATCTCTGTCATCTCAACTTTGTTAAGTACTTATGTCATCATTATTTAACTTCTGGAAAATGTAAGCGATTATCTAATCAAGTCATTGAACATCTGTTCTTCTTTTCTTCTTTCCCTTTTCCTTTCTCCCTTCCTTCCTCATTTCCTTCCTTTCTTCTTTCCTCCTTGGTTTTCATTCCATTACGCCTTTCATTTTCTCTTTCTTTAAATTTGAAGGTTTCAAAGTGTTTTTTAGAAATTAATATTTTGTGCTTTTATAAATTATTAAATATTGGCTTTCAAAAGAGGTTTACCCATTACATGGACCAAAAGATAAAGGATAATCCAAATATTTAGACATAGATAAAAATTTAAATCCCCAATTTAAAAGATTGAAATAGATTTTATTGTTTTTCCCTTGATTGATTAGAGAAGCTCAACTGAGAGTAGGTTATCAGTGGGAATGTGCCATGAACATGGGTTCATTAGGGAATCCTCAGAGCCTGTCCAGAGACCCAGAAGGCTGTAGGGAAAAGAGTCACCTATGAAGCCTTATGGGACCTGGACTGAGATTCTGGCACAGAGCGTGAGTCATCAAGCTAGCCTCTCTGGGCTTTCATCAGGCTCTACTACCTATTGTCTGGGCTTTGGTCTTCTCATCTATAAAATAGGAATAATAATGGCATCTATAAGATTTTTATTAGTGCCTTAGTTTTTCCATCTCTGAAAGGATTTTCTTAGGATATGTAACGCTCATAGAACAGTACCTGAGTACTGTTCTATAAATAATACCAATTTTTTGACCAATAAATACCGCCTATTAGTATTATTTTTGCCATTAATGGTTGTTTCGGAGAAAATCCCTTCACCATTCTGAACATCAATCTCATCTTTTGTCAAATGTGATACTCCTACATCTCCTATCTCATATGTTAAACAATGACCTGAGTCCAGGGAGAGTTGACAAGGTGTGATGTTGGCCATGGAGATGTTCCTGGTGTTAGCATTTAAGTTAATTGATTGCAGAATGTGAGGACACTTCGGGCCATGCAATTCATGTACTTGCTATTCATTGTCTTTCTTCTCTACAGAACTCCTTAGTGGTCTTGTAGTGCTCAGCATGAAGATCCACATGGCAATTGGACAGGCAATCACATTCATGTTTTGAGTTAGTGTTAATGATTATGATATTTACATTTTATTTTAGTTACAGTTTTTTCTCTCACTCGCCATACATTCATCTTAGTTCTGCTCTGAGGAAATATATGCCCTATTTTTGCTGTTAGAGTTTCAAACACTAGAAGATAAGCATTTGGCACTTGGCTTGAGCTCCCTTCCCTCCCTTCCTTCCTGTTCTATCACATGACAAATGGAACACATGACTTTCCTTCCTCTTTCCCATCCCACTGTGTATGTACGTGTGAGTCTGAGGGAACATACAGGTGTGTGTTTATGTAAACACAGCCAAGCCCCTTTGCAGAACTTTATTTTGGACTGAAGTTTTAGGATACTATCCCTGAGGATACTATTTTGAGATAAATCTCTTATGAAATTATTGGCTAAGTTTATTATATATACATATATGTATATATATACATGTATATACATATACATATATATAAATATTTATATAAACTTTAAAAATCAGAGCAACTGGATAAAAATCCAGTAAAAATCAGAGCTACTGGATACATTTGAATTGAGAAATATATAATAGGGTTTATGTCAAATGAAAAATACATTAATCATCTGGAAGGGAATAAGTTACTTGAACCTTAACTTGTACCTTTCTGTAATCTTCTGAAAATGTTTGTGTAATTGTTTTTCAATGTTTTTAATATTCTTGCTTTTTTTTCTTTTTGTTTTTAACCAGAATGTACCAGAATGTGAAGCAGACATACTAAGATAAGAATAAGAGTGATTTTCATAATGTTTCAAGTTCAAATAAAAGGAATAATAAAATTGAGCTCCCTTTTCCCTTTTGCAATCTCAGACTCCAGAAATAAAATATTTAATTAGCCCTTTTAGGTTTCATGATCTTATCTTTATTTATTTAACATAAATAACCTGCAGATATTCTAAAAATATCAGAGGTGGCTTACATTAAGATACATATGCAACATGGTTAAAAGAGAAAATAAAAAACTTTGGTAAAGGAAGGGATATAAATACATCAGTCACCTTGAAATATCCTTACGATAGTTGGATATCAAATTGACCACTTTTAGGTACCTTCACAGCCAAAACATAATGGAAAACATTTTTGTTCAAGTACTTCTCATTGTCTTAATTTTTATAAAATGAAACCATTTCTATGACTAGTAAACTATTCCTAGCATTGAATTCTAAAAGGAATGTATTGTGTTTGTATATTTTTGAGGGACATTATATATCACCACAAATAATAACTCTTTAAAATATGTTTCCAATACATAAAAATAAAAGTCATAGGTATAACATATTTACAGGAGCAAAACTAAAAATGCACAGCTCAATGTGCCTTTAATGATTGATTTTACCAGAAAGAGATATGTCTTATGTTTTTTCACCATTTTGGAATTGATTTATCACTACTTCCTGTTATGCTAAAATTTTTCTCTAAACTGTTTAGATAAAACAGTTGTTTTTACATTACTTCAAGCAGTTTTGAGAAAAATTTTGACAAATTGTATAGATGTGTTTTATGATTTGAAACTAATCAAGAAAACAAGATAGAGAAGTTCTAGCATTCTAGAGAATGGGCAGAACAGGCAAGTGCAACAGCCAAGTGCATAACAATTTTCATTGCAGCAGATTGTGGTGGCTCACATCTGTAATCCCAGCACTTCGAGAGGCTGAGGTGGGGGAATCTCTTGAGCCCAGGTGTTCAAGACCAGCCTGGGCAATATGGCAAGACCCTGTCTCTGGAAGAAAAGAGAAATGAGCGGGGTTCATTGCTTATACTTGCGGTCCCAGCTACTTGGGAGACTGAGGTAAGAGGATCAGTTGAGCACAGGAGTTTGGGGCTGCGGTGAGCCTTGTTTGCACCACTGCACTCCAGCCTGGGTGACAGAGTAAAACCCTGTCTCCAAAAAAAAAAAAAAAAAAACAAATGTATTCCACCAGGTGCTAGGAAATGTATGTTTCTCCTTTTAGCATTAACTTGTTCAGGTAAAACATATAAAAATCATAAACTAATCAACTAGCATAAAGGAGTATATGGTCAATAGCAAAAGCCTACCTCTCTGCTGTACCACTATTAAGGTTCTTACGAATCTTAGGAATTTGTGATACAAATATGAATACAGGTTTATACATATGATAGGGTTTTTTTGAGGAAATATGGTCTTACTATTATATGGTTTTCTTTTTCCCCTTACAACATATCTTTGACATATTTCCATAATAGTATAAACAGATTCCCCAGATTTTTTTTTTTTGAGACAGAGTTTCGCACTTGTCACCCAGGCTGGAGTTGAATGGCACAATCTTGGCTCACTGCAACTTCTGCCTCCTGGGTTCAAGCAATTCTCCTGCCTGAGCCTCCCAGGTGGCTGGCATTATAGGTGCCCACCACCATGCCCAGCTAATTTTTGTATTTTTAGTACAGATGGGGTTTCACCATGTTGACTAGGCTGGTCTTGAACTCCTGACCTCAGGAGATCCACTCGCCTCGGCCTCCCAAAGTGCTGGGATTACAGGCGTGAGCCACGGACCCGGCCTCTCCCAATATTTTTTAACAGCTACATAGTATTTCAATATATGAAAGGACCTGTGGTAAAGGACCTGTTCTTTATTGATGCACATGTAGATTGTTTCCAGTTTTTACTATGATAAAAATTTTTGGAATTTCTGTAAATGTATCTGAGGATAATTTTTTTAAAATTGGATCAAATTATGTTGATATTTAAAATTTTGGTACAGACTGCTGAATTGTCCTCCAAAAAGACTGAATGAATTTACATTTCCACCATCAGTTTGTAAATGTGCTTGTTCCTACTCATTCAACTGAAGCACTGTCCCTATTGCATGTGCAAACGCATAGGTGGAGAATGGATTATTGTTGAATTTGCATTCCTCTAATTATATATAAAAGTGAGCATCATCCCTTAAGTTGTTGGTCATTTGAATGCATTTTTCTAAAAACTGTCTTAATTGTTCATTCTTTACTTATATATAAAAGACATTATTAACCCTTTTCTGTCTTTTGTGTTGTAAATGCAATTCTTAGTTTATCATTTGACTTCCATACAGTAGGTTTTATGGAACCAAAGTTTTGAAATATTATATAGACATACATAACTATGTATTCCATTATGGTATCCAGTTTTGTTTCATGCTTAGGAAGGTCTTCTCCACGCTTAGGCCTTTTTTTTTTTTTGTCAGTTAAGGTTTTCTTTGTTCTTGTACTTTAAAAATAGTACTATGTATAAGTCTTTAATCCATCTGGCATTTAGTTTTGTGTAAGGATCCACATCATATCCCTCCTTTTTTTTTTTTTTTTTTTTTTATTTTAAACTTCAAATGGCAAACAGTTTCCCCAGAGCCAATTGTTAAATCACACTTTTCTTGAGTCTTGGAATGTCCTTAAAATTCTCAGCCAATAAACAATTTTAAAATGCTTTCTAAACGTACACAACTATGCTAGCCACTTAAGACATAAAGATTGATGCTGCTTTTGTGCTTAGGAAGACCATAGCTGACAAACAAGTTGGAGACACAAAAAATTGGTAACAATACAGGGGGTTTACATTACAGAGCAACACAACACAAGATTGTGGAGTGTTTCTTACAGGATAACTTGGAATTTGCTAGCAAGAGATAGTGGGAACCTTTCACAAGCAGCAGCACACCCATCAGCATGGGGTACTCAACCCAAGAGAACACGGCGGCAGGATATAGTATCCGAAAAGTCCAAATATTTGTAGAGTTCCGTCCTAAGCTGGAAAGGTGGATTTGAATCTACAAATAAACACCTCTGTCTCCTTGCTAAAAACTACAGATATTCTTTTTCTTTTCTTTCTTTTTTTTTTTGAAAATTTAATACCTCATTTTATTTTATTATTTATTTATTTATTTTTATTTTCTTTAAGTTCTGGGATAAGTGTGCAGAACGTGCAGGTGTGTCACATAGCTATGCATGTGCCATGGTGGTTTGCTGCAGATATCCTTATGGTCCCAGAAGGCAAGACGCATCTGAAAATAAGCCATGGCTACCTGTTCAGGAATCTCACTCTGGACAGTGGGCACATGATGAGCTGTACTGAGGAGAAGCCTGAGACAAGGCGTGGTCCAGGAGCTGACTCAGAGGGGAGGATGCCTGGGCTTGTGAAGACCCAGGGAGGAGCCCCGGGGTGGAGGGTGAGGAGGATCATGAGTTTAGGTGTGAAGGTGCTGAATTTGAGAATAATGTTATGTGCTTAATAGAAACACTAAAATGTTAGGTCTTGTGCATTGATCAGGAAGAGAAAATATCACCCTGGAACACGCAAACTCTCTTCTCTGCTATCTTCTATGCTCTTCTCTGCAGTCTTTGCACCTGGGACATCATTGCTGCCATATGTTCCTTCCTCCTGTTGTAATTATTTAAACTCACTACATGCCAAGGGCCTCTCTAAACAGCAAACACCTTAGGACTAGAGAATGAAACACTGTTTATGCACACAGTGTCTGGCCCACCAAAGCCTAACATAGACTAGGGAATTCATAGACATTTATTGAATGAAATGGTAATTAATTTCAGAAACTGGATATCCAGGAGATTAATGGACTATATAAGAGTTAGTCAAATCCGCTCAACCATCATAAGAAGGTCTTGATACAGAAAATTAGACTGGAGAACCTGTGCTTTGCACTCATAACATGTGTATGTGCAAGAATGATTCTGAATTTTTTTTGTCATTCAAGGCTCAACATTCCAGTAGTTGGAATTAGTAATGCTGAGCTTACCCAAGACACAAGGCCCATATCTTCCGATAACTGGAGTCAGAAGCATTGCTTCTGCCATCTATCACCAATATTTTTACACTTCCTGGTGTGTATTTTCCCAGTATAACTAGATCTTGTTGGACACATCCCTGAATTTATGCAATCAGGGGCAGTGTGGAGAAGGTCTGTCCAGGGGTCTAATGCATCCCAGTTTGGCTACCACTAGGCATGTTCCTACACTCTGAATCTCAGTAAGTAAAATTAGAATAACTATGGTAACTAACCATAGGGCCATGCTGAGGATTCAAGGTATATCTTATCAAATGCAATCTCTTACTTAGAAAAATAAAGTACATCTTTATGCTTGTGTAGGTAAAATGTAGAAAATATGGAGAAACTAATGAAGAAAACAAACCACCACAAAACCTACAATCCTGAGGTAGCTGAAATACCATGTATTTCAATATATAACCTGATATGTTTTGGATCTGTGTCCCTGCCAAATCTCTTGTTGACCTGTAATCCCCAGTGTTGAAGGTGGAGCCTAGCGGGAAGTGTTTGCATCACACGGGTGGATCCCTCATGAATGGCTTAGGGCTATCCCCTTGGTGATGAACGAGTTCATGTGAGATCTGGTTAAGTGTGTGGGACCTTCCACCCCCACTCTCTCTCTTGCTTCTATTTTTGCCATGTGAGACTCCAGCTCCCCCCTTGCCTTCTGCCATGATTGTAAGCTCCCTGAGGCTTCACCAGAAACCAAGCAGAAACCGGCACCATGCTTCCTGTACAAGCCTGCAGAACTGTGAAGCAGTTACCCTCTTTTATTTATAGATTACCCAGCTTTAGGTGTTTCTTTAGAGCAATATAAGAACAGATTTATAACCTCAAGCTTGATTTTTTTCTTAACTAAAATCATGTTTTTATTCAAAACCGTAACACAACATCCCTTTGTGTCACTAAATGCAGTTCTGCAATACTGTGCGAATCTTGCTGGATAGTATTCCACTGCATGGTTTTCTGGCTCTACTTCTCATTGTTGGACATTTGCATTATTTACGATCACTCATCTTTGTAGAAAGTGCTATAATAATCAGAATAATAGCTGACCTATATTTAATTTAGTCTGTGCCAGGCTGCAGTCTACTTGTTCTCCATGAATTAATTTGCTTGCTGTCCACAACAAACCAAGGAGCTATTAGGATTATCATCCTCGGTGCTGGTCAAGATGACGGACTAGGAACAGCTAATATGTGTGGTTCTCACCGAGAGGAAGGGAAGGGGGAAGTAAATACAGCACCTTCAACTGAAACATCCGGGTACATGCATCGGAACTAATAAAGGAAACAATTTGACCCGTGGAGAACAGAGAAAAAGCAAGGCAGGACGATTGTCCACCCAAAAGCAACACGGAGACGGGGAAACCTCCTGCACTCAGGGAAACAGTGAGTGAATGAGCCAGTCTGAGGACTCACACTTCTCCCATGGATCTTTGCAACCCTCAGGTTAGGAGATCCCCTCATTAACCCACTCTACTAGGGCTTTCAGTCTGACATATAGAGCTACCTGAAGTCTCAGCAGAGCAGTCACTCAGGCAGACGTGGAGCCTTAGAAACCTGGGCTCCCCTGCAAAAGTAGTTGCAACTCTGGCAAAGAGAGAGGTTAGAACCCTATGCATACCCCTGGGAAAGGGATTGAATCCAGCGAGATAAGCAGCAACAAGCTGCAGACCCCACTTCCATGGCACCTCGCAGGATAAAACCCACTAGCTTGGAACCCTAGTCAGCCTCCAGTGGCAGCATTACACCTCCCTGAGACAGTTTCCAGGGGAAGAGTGGGCCACCATCTTTGCTGTTTCACAGCCTCTGCCACCGTTGCCTTAGGGTTCTAGCAAGTCCGAGGCAACAAGGGACTGGAGAAGTCCCCCAGCACAGCACAGCAGCTCTGCCGAGAAGTGGCCAGATTGTTTATTCACATGGAACCTGAATTCTGTTTCTCCTCACTGGGTGAAATCTTCTGACGGGGTCTCCAGTCATCCTACCAGTGTTTTCCAGCCAACACAAGTTTCAAACCTCCCGGGGATGGAGCTCCTGGAGGGTGGTGGGCTGCCATCGCTGCTATATGGCTGACTCAGTTATTCTTGTTTTCAGTCTTTGGAGAGTCCAAGGTGACTGGGACTCCCCCGCATAGCACAGCTGCTCTAAGAAAACACGGGCAGACTGCTTTTCGAAAAGGGCCTCAATCCTGTTCCTCCTCACTGGGTGCAATTTCCCAACTCAGGTCTCCAGTTACCCCTGCCAGGGTTTTCTGGCCAACAGAGGTTTTGAACCTTCCTGGGAGGGAGTTCCCAGAGGCAGGGGCAGGTCACCATTTTTGCTATTTGGCTGACTCAGCTGTTCTTGTCTTTGGGCTTTGAAGAGCCTGAGGCAACCGGGGAAGGAACAGACTCCTAGCACAGAACAGCTCCTCTACAAAAATGTGGCCAGATTGCTGTTTCAAGCAGCAACCCATACCATTCCTCCTCACAGGCCAGGACCTCCTGACTTGGTCTCCAGCCACCTTCTACAATGCATTTGGGCCAGCAAAAGGTGTCTGTCTCCCTGGGATGGAGCTTCTAGAGGGAGGGACAGGCTGCCATGTTTTCTGTGTTGCAGCCTTCATCATTGATACCTGCACGTATTGGAAAATCAGAGGTGACTAGGGACTGAAGTGGACCCCTATCATACCACAGCAGTCCTACAAAAAGGTGGCCAGACTTTCATGTGGGTGCCCATTTCCATATCTCCTCACTGGGTGAGTCATCCAGATCTGGGTCTCCAGCCACCCTCGCTAGGGCTATCAAGCCAGGAGCAGCTCTGCAACTCCCTAGACAGAACTCTCACTGGGAGGAGTAGGTTGCCATCTTTGCTGTCTTTCAACCCTTGCCCTTGCTGTCTCCAGGCTTGGGAGAGTCTGTGGGGGCCAGGAGCTGGTCCAGACCCACACAGAGAGCAACTACTTCACAGAAAAATGGTCAGACTATTCTCCACACAGATCCTGGTACTTGCTGCTCCTAACTTGGCAGGATCACCTGATCTGGGACTCCAGCACAACCACCTTGCCCCCACCTGGTCACCACAATCAGAGACAGTCCATAATTTCTCTGAGGAGGAAATCCCAGAGTCAACCCACCACCCCTCCACCACTACAGTTGCAGTGGTAGAGCCCTAGCAGCCCTTAGACTGGGAAGGAACAAAGGGCACTTCCAGCACACTGCAGTGACCATATAGAGAGGAGACCAGCTCCTCTTTTCTGGGAACTCTCAGCCACACTCTTCACCAGGCAAGGCCCCTGGCCTCATGAACACAGGATAGTTACCCCACTGGTAGTGGACTAGAGTTTCCCCAGGGAGAGATTCCCAGAGGCATACAATAGCCTTTCTGCCACTGTCACAGTAACAGTTCTGTCCCTCCTGCCCTTGGTCTGGGGAAGAAACAAAGAGCCTGAAGGCTACAGCCATGCTGCTTATAGCACACCATCACTGCCATATAAAGAGGAAATTGATTTCTCCTCCCTGTGAGCCTTAGACCCCCTGTGCCCCAACAAGTGGAACCCCAACTCATTCCAGCAGTGCAGTCATCCCAATTAAGAGTGGCTTCACATTTCCTGGAGGTGGAACCCTTATGGACAACTGAAAGCCTCTCTGCCACTGCCTGAACACCCCAATTAAGAGTGGCTTCACATTTCCTGGAGGTGGAACCCTTATGGATAACTGAAAGCCTCTCTGCCACTGCCTCTGCAGTGGAACTGCCCTTTCCACCCTGAGACTAAAGAAGGAACAAAGACCATAAGTGCCTTCTCTATACCTCAGACAAGCTGCAGTCAACCCAAGAAGAGGAGGCTAGTCCATCTCCCATGGGCACCCCACTTCTGGCTCATCACCAGACAGGGAACCCCTGGCTTGGGCCCACAGCACAGACCCATCATTCTCAGTGCTGATTGCACTGAGCACAGAGCAGACCCCTCAGTACTGATTGCACTGAGCAATTACTGACTTGCATCTCTCTGGAGTGAAGTCCCCAGAAGAAAAGCAAGAGACCCATTACCATACCATTACTAAGGTCCCTTTCTCAGCTGCCTCCAAGTTAGGGAAGGAACATAAACCCTGACAGCACTCCAGAGCTGTAGTGGACACTCCAGGAATGCCAAGCTGTGATCTATAGCCAGCACTCAAGTGGGAGAGGAGTCCACACTTTCCAAGCATTGAGAGAGAGCACAGCTGCAACTATGAGGAAATATAGGAGAGCCCCATGACCAAGCAAAAGCCTAGCAAATGACCAGTATGCCTAAGTACCACCTACTAGACCACACTCCAAAACTTTAATACCAAAAACACCTCACCAGCATACCTTCTTGTGAAAACAAACACAAGAAGTCAGCTACAAATAATGACCTTACACGAAGACTTGGCCCTGTGAAAACATCCAGAAAATAAGTCGATTGACTACTAAATCTAATAGCAGTTAAAGGAACACCCAGATACAGAGGTGAGAAAGAACCAATACAAGAACTCCAGTAACTCAAATGGCAAGAGTATTTATGTCCTCCAAATGACTGCACCAGTTCACCATCAAGGATTCTTAACCAGTATGAGCTGGCTGGTTATACATTCTGAATTCTGAATTCTGAATTCTATTACATTCAGGAATAGAATTAAGAATATGGATAGGAATGAAGATTATCAAGATTCAGGAGAATGGCATAACCCAATCCAAGGAAACTAAGAATGACAACAAAATGATACAGAAGTTGAAAGACAAAACAGCCAGTATAAAAAAGAACCTAATGAATCTGACAGAGCTGAAAAGCACACTACAAAAATTTCACAATGCAATCACAAGTATTAACAGCAGAATAGATCAAGCTGAGGAAAGGATCTCAGAACTTGAAGACTGACTTTCCAAAATAAGACAGTCAGACAAAAATAATGAAAAAAGAATAAAGAGGAATGAATAAAGCTTCTGAGAAGTATGGGATTATGTAAAGAGGCCAACTCTATGAATCACTGGCATCCCTGAAAGGGATAGGGAGAAAGCAAACAATTTGGAAAACATATTTCAGGATATCATCCATGAAAACTTCTCCAATCTTGGTTGAGAGGCCAGCAGTCAAATTCAAGATATACAAAGAACCCCTATGAGATTTTACGAAGAATATCAATCCGAAGACACATAATCATCAGATTTTCTAAGGTCAAAATGAAAGAAAGAATGTTAAAAGCAGCTATAGAGAAAGGGCAGGTCACCTACAAAGGGAACTCCATAAGACTAACAGTGGACCTCTCAGTTGAACCCCTACAAGCCAGAAGAGATTGAGGGCCTTTATTCAACATCCTTAAAGAAAAATATCTTCAACCAAGAATTTCTTATCCAGTCAAACTGAGCTTTTTTTCATATCCAGTCAAACTAAGCAAAGGAAAAATAAGATCCATTTTAGATAAGCAAATGTTGAGGAAACTCATTACCACCAGCCCTGCCTTACAAGGGATCTTGAAAGGAGCACTAAATATAGAAAAGAAAGACTACTAACAGCCAATAAAAAAACACACTTAAATACACAAACTAGTGACAATATAAAGCAACCACACAAACAAGCCAGCAAAATAACCAGTTAACAACACAATGGCAGGATCAAATCCACACATATCAATGCTAACCTTGAATGTAAATAGGCTAAATGCCCCACTTAAAAAGCACAGAGAGGCAACATAGATGAAAAAGCAAGACTCAGTGGTATGCTGCCTTCACGAGACCCTTCTCACGAATAGTGACACCAATAGGCCCAAAATAAAAGGATGGAGGAAAATCTACCAAGCAAATGGAAATCAGAAAAAGCAGGAGTTACAATCCTAACTTCAGACAAAACAGACTTTAAACCAACAAAGATCAAAAACGACAGAGAAGAGTATTACATAATGGTAAAGGGTTCACTTCAACAAGAAGACTTAACTATCCTAAATATATATGCAATCAACACAGGAGCACTCTGATTCACAAAGCAGGTTCTTAGAGACTTACAAAGAGACTTAGAATCCCACACAACAATAGCAGGAGACTTCAACCTTCAGTGACAGTATTAGACAGATCATCAAGGCGGAAAACTAACAAAGACATTCAGAACCTGAGCTCAACCTTGGACCAAATGGACCTGATAGACTTCTACAGAACTCTCCACTCAAAAACAACAGAATAGACATTCCTTTCATTGTCACATAGCACATACTCTAAAATCAACCACATAATTGGACATAAATTGGACATCCTCAGCAAATGCAAAAGAACTGAAATTATGCCAAACACACTCTCAGACCAAAGCATAATAAAAATAGAAGTCAAGACCAACAAAAATGTTCAAATCCATGCAGTTACATGGATATTGAACAACATGATCCTGAATGACTTTTGGGTAAATAATAAAATTAAGGCAGAAATCAAGAAGCTCTTTGAAACTAATGAGAACAAAGATACAATATACCAGAATCTGTGGGATGAAGCTAAGGCCACGTTAAGAGGGAAATTCATCACACTAAATGCCCACATCAAAAAATTAGAAACATCCCAAATTAACAACCTCACATCACAATGGAAAGAATAAGAGAAGCAAGAGCAAGCCAACCCCAAAGCTAGCAGAAGACAAGAAATCACTGAAATCAGAGCTGAATTGAAGGAAATCAATACACTAAAAACAATTCAAAAGATGAATGAATCCAAGAATTTGCTTTTCAAAAAATAATATGAGAGACCACTAACTAGACTAATAAAAAAGGAGAAGATCCAAATAAGCATAGTTAGAAATGACAAGAGGAATGTTACCACTGATCCCACAGAAATAAAAATAACCATCACAAACTAGTATGAACACCTCTATGCACAGAAACTAAAAAACCTAGAAGAAATGGATTAATTCCTGCACACAAACACCCTCCCAGGACTGAACCAGGAAAAAAAATTATTCCCTGAACAGAACAACAATGAGCTCCAAAATTGAATCAGTAATAAATAGCCTACCAAACAAACAAAAAAAGCCCAGGATGAGAGAGAATTACAGCTGAATTCTACTAGATGTACAAAGAAGAGCATTCTGAGTTCTAGCACCATTCTTATTAATACTATTCCAAAAAATTGAGGAGGAGGGCCTCCTCCTCAACTCATTCTATAAGGTTGTCAAAACCTGGCAGACACTCACACACACGCAAAAATACTTCAGGCCAATATCCTTGATGAATACCAATGCAAAATCATCAACAAAATACTTGCAAACTGAGTCCAGTAGCATGTCAGAAAGCTAATTTACCATGAAGAAGTAGGCTTCAACCCCAGCATGCAAGGCTGGTTCAACATATGCAAATCAATAAATGTGATTCATCACATAAACAGTACTAAAGGCATAAACCACATGATTATCTCAATAGATGCAGAAAAGATTTTAAATAAAATTCAACATCCTTCATGATAAAAACTCTCAATAAACTAGGTATTGAATGAACATATCTCAAAATAATGAGAGCCATCCATGTCTAACTCACAGCCAACATCACAGTGGATGAGCAAAGGCTGGAATTATTTCCCTTGAAAACTGGCACAAGACAAAGAGGTCCTCTCTCATCACTCCTATTCAATATAGTATTGAAAGTCCTGGCTACAGCAATAAGGAAGGAGAAAGAGAAGGACATCCAAATAGGGAAGGAGGAATTCAAACTATCCCTGTTCACTGATTACATAATTCTAAATCTAGAAAACCCCATAATCTCAGCGCAAAAGTTCCTTCAGCTGATAAACAACTTTAGCAAAGTCTCAGAATACAAAATCAATGTACAAAACTCACTAGCGTTCATGTATACCAACAACAGCCAAACTGAATGTCAAATCATGAATGCAATCTCATTAACAGTTGCCAAAAAAAGAATAAAATACCTAGGCATACAGCTAACCAGGGAGGTGAAAAATATCTACAAGAACTACAAACCACTGCTTAAAGAAGTCAGACCTGATAGAAGTAGAAAAACATCCCATGGTAATGGATAGGAAGAATCAATATCATTAAAATGGCTATAATATCCAAAGCAATTTATAGATCCAATGTTATTCCTATAAACTACCAATGACATTCTTCACAGAACTAGGAAAAACTATTTTAAAATTCATATGGAACCAAAAAGAGCACAAATAGTCAAGGCAATCCTAAGCTGGGGTGATTATGTTACCTGACTTCAAACTACACTACAGGGCAACAGTAACCAAAACAGCATGGTGCTGGTACAAAAACAGACACATAAACCAATGGAACAGAATAAAGAGCCCAGCAATAAGGCTGCACATCTACAACCATCTGATTTTTATGAAGCTGATAAAAACAAGTAATGGGGAAAAGACTCCCTGTTAAATAAATCGTGCTGGGATAACTGGCTAGCTATATGCAGAAGATCAAAACTGGACCCCTTCCTTATATCATATACAAAAATCAACTCAAGATAGATTAAAGACTTAAATGTAAAACCCAAAACTCTAAAAACCCCAGTTGCCTGGAAGACAACCTAGGCAATACCATCCTGTACATAGAAATGGGCAAAGATTTCATTACAGACACCAAAAACAAGTGCAACAAAAAGAAAAATTGACAAATGGAATCTAATTAAACTTCAGAGCTTCTGCACAGCAGATATCCTACAGAATGGGAGAAAATATTTGTTTTGCAAGCTATGCATCTGACAAAGGTTCAATATCCAGCATCTCTTAAACAAATTTACAAGAGAAAACAAAGAACTCCATTAAAAAGTGAGCAAAGGACATGAACAGACACTTTTCTGAAGAAGACATACATGCAGTCAACAAGCATATAAAAAAAGCTCAATATCATTGATTACTAGAGAAATACAAATCAAAATCACAATCAGATACCATCTCACATCAGCCAGAATGGCTATTAATAAAAAGTCAAGGCTGGGCACAGTGACTGATGCCTGTAATCCCAACACTTTGGGAGGCAGAGGCCGGTGGATCACCTGAGGTCAAGTGTTTCAGATCAGCCTGCCCAATATGCCAAAACCCTATCTCTACTAAAAATACAAAAATTAGACCAGGCACATTGGCTCACACCTGTAATCCCAGCACTTTGGGAGGCCGAGGCAAGTGGATCACCTGAAGTCAGGAGTTCGAGACCAGCCTGGCCAACATGCTAAAACCCTGTCTCTACTAAAAATGCAAAAATGAGGCAGACATGGTGACAGGAACTTGTAATCCCAGCTACTTGAGAGGCCGAGGCAGGAGAATCACTTGAACTTGGGAGGCAGAGGTTGCAGTGAGCCGAGAGAGTGCCATTACACTCCAAACTGAGCAACAGAAGGAGACTTTGGCTCAAAAAATAAAAATAGCTGGGCATGATGGCATGCAAACCTGTAGTCCTAGCTACTCGGGAGTCTGAGACAGGAGAATCTCTTGAAACTGGGAGGCGGAGGTTGTAATGAGCCAAGATCGCACCACTGTCACTCCAGTCTGACAGAATGAGACTCCGTCTCAGAAAAAAATATTTTTAGATAAATCAAAATTAAAAAAGTAAAAGTCAAAAAACAACAGACGCTATGAGGTTGCAAAGAAAAGAGAATGCTTATTGGTTGGAGTGAAATTAATTTAACCATTATGGAAAGCAGTATGGTAATTCCTTAAAGAGCTAATAACAAGATTACCATTCAACCCAGCAATCACATTACTGAGTGTATACCCAAAGGAATGTAAATCATTTTACTGTAAAGACACATGTACACAAATGTTCATTGCAGTTTTATTCACAATGGCAATGACATAGAATCAACCTAAATGCCCATCAATGAGATTAGATTTAAAAAAATGTGGTACATGTACACCATGTAATACTATGCAGCCATAAAAAAGAATGAGATCATGTCTTTTGCAGGAACATGGATGGAGCTGGAGGCCATTATATTTAGCAAACCAGTGCGGGACTAGAAAGCCAAATACTGTATGTTCTTACTTAGACTTGGGAGCTAAATGATGAGAACTCATGAACACAAAGAAGAGAACAACAGACACTGGGACCAACTTGAGGGTGGAGGGTGGGAGGAGGGAGAAGAGTAGAGAAAGTAACTATTGGGTACTAGGCTTAGCACTTGGATGATGAAATAATCTGTGCAATAAACCCCCAAGACACGAGTTTACCTTTAGAACAAACCTGCACATTTACTCCTAAACCTAAAACAAAAGTTTTCTAAAAAAGGATTATAGGCCCCATTCTAGGATGGAAGAAACTGAGGCACCAAATTCTCACAGATAGAGTAAATTTTCCTAGTCATTATGCTCTATAAGTCTTCATTTAGTTCTTCTCCACTAATCATAAAAATTGAGTGGCTCTGTCTATTACATGTGTGATACTAAAGTTGTTGAAATGTGTGTCTAAATTATTTTCTAGAAAATTTGTATTAGTTTCCATCTCTATGGGCAGGGTAGCAAATTGCTCATTTTCACTCCTGGCAAAATACTAGACACACACGCACGTGTGCACACGCGCACACACACACACGCACGCACGAGGTCTGCCAAAATACTAGACACACACGCACGTGTGCACACGCGCACACACACACACACGCACGAGGTCTGCCAAATAGGATATTAGAAAATATCCTCTTAATTTGCTTAACTTTCTCTTTCTTTGATTAGTAGGGGGTTGATTTTTTTCCCCATCGGTCATTTCCCTTTCTCCTTAAATGATTTGTCAGTTCACAGACTTTGTTCAATTTCCTCTGATAACATTTTTAAATTAGTAATTTGGAAGAGCTCTTCACTGACAATTGTAAATACTTCTAGATCATATACATTTTAATTGTTTTTTTAAAATTAGAATATCATTTCTTATTTAGTTATGATGATTATAGTCATTTGGGGGCAGATCTTTCCTACCATAAGGTTATGAATATATATGCCTCTATATTTTCTTCAGAACATTTTTTATTATTGAATAATTTTTAATTACTTTTAATTATAAATTAGCTCACACTGATTATTTAATTACATAATGATTTAGTTGGAGATTAGTTCAGATTGGCTTCTTTAACTTGGTAATATGCATTCAAGTTTCTCTCATATTTTTCATGACTTAGTAGTTCATTTCATTTTAGCACTGAGTAATATTCCATTGTCTGGAAATGCCACAGTTTATTCTTTTACCTACTGAAAAGTGTCTTGTTTGTTCAAAGTTTCAGAATTACTAATAAAGCTGCTACAAACATCAGTGTGCCGGTTTTTGTATAGACATAAATTTTCAACTCCTTTGGGTAAACACCAAGAGGTATGATTGCTGGATCATATGGTAAGAGTATGCTTAGTTTTGTAAGAAACTGCCAAATTGCCTTCCAAAGTGGCTGTGCCATTTTTCATTCCCACCAGCAATGAACAAGATTTGTTGCTCTACACCTTTGCCAGCATTTGGTGTTGTCAGTGTTCTGGATTTGAGTGATTCTAATAGGAGAGTAGTGGTATTCCACTCTTCTTTTACTTTATATATTTCCCTGATGACATATGACATTGAGCATCTTTCTATATGCTTATTTTCCTCCTGTGTATCTTTGCTAGTGAGAGGACTGTTAATGTTTTTGACCCTTTTTTTTCAGTTGAGTTGTTTGTTTTCTTACTGTTAAGTGTTAAGTGTTCTTTATATATTTTGAATAACAGTCCTTTATCAGATATGTCTTTTGCAAATCTTTCCTCCTGGTTGGTGGTTTGTGTTTTCACTCTCTTAACAGTATCTTTTGTGAGGTAAAAAAGTTCTTAATTTTAATGAAGTCCAGCTTATCAATTCTTTCTTTTATGGATTATACCTTTGTTGCTGTATCTAAAAAGTCATCACAAAACCCCAAATTGGCTGGATTTTATCCTATGTAATGTTCTAGGAGCTTTAGAGTTTTGTGTTTTACATTTAGGTCATTTGTTTATTTATTTAGAGATGGAGTCTCACTCTGTCACCCAGGCTGGAGTGCAGTGGCATGATCTCGATTCACTGCAGCCTCTACCTCCCAGGTTCAAGCAATTCTCCTGCCTCAGCCTCCCAAGCAGCTGAGACCACAGGCATGCACCACCATGCCTGGCTAATTTTTGTATTTTTGGTAGAGACGGAGTTTCACCATATTGGCCGGGCTGGTCTCAAACTCCTGACCTCAGGTGATCCATCCACCTCAGCCTCCCAAAGGGCTGGGATTAGAGGTGTGAGCCACCACACCCAGCCTATCATTTATTTTTAGTTAATTTTATTAAGAGTATAATGTCTGTGTCCAGATTTATATTTTTGCTTATGGCTGTCCAGTTGTTCCAGTATCACTTACTTAAAAAACTATTTTTTCTCCATTGTAGTACCTTTGCTCCTCTGTCAAAAATCAGTTTCTGAGCTCATTATTTTGTTTCATTAATCTACTTGTCTATTCTTTTACCAATACCACACTACCTTCATATAATAGCATTATACTAATTCTTGAAATTGGGTAGTGTCAGTCCTAAGATTTTGTTGTTCTTCAATATTATGTTGGCTATTCTGGGTCTTTTGCCTCTCTATATAAACTTTAAAATTAGTTTGTTGATATCCATAAAATAAGTTGCTGGTATTTTAATTGATATTGCACTGAATACATAGATCAGTTTGAGAAGAACCTAATATACTGACTATATTGAGTCTTCTTATCAGTGAACATGAAATATCTCTCAGCCAGGTGCAGTAGCTCAGGCCTATAATCCTGGAATTTTGAGAGGCTGACGTGGACAGATTGCTTGAGCCCGGGAGTTTGAGATCAGACTGGGCAACATGGTGAAACTCTATAACTACAAAAGATATATATATAAAAGATATATGTATATATCTACAAAAGATATCATGTTTATATATATACCTTTTGTAGATATAGATCTTTTGTAGATATATCTATAGAGATATAGATCTATATAGAGATACATAGAGAGATATATAGATCTTTATATATATATATATCTCCAGGCATGGTGGTGTGTGCCGTAGTCCCAGCTACTAAGGAGGCTGAGGTGGGAGGATCACCTGAGCCCAGGAGCTCTGATTGTGCTACTGCCCTCCATCCTGAGTGACAGAGTGAGACCCTGTCTAAAAAACAAAACAAAAAAATTCTATTTAGTTCTTTTTTGAGTTCTTTCACCAGAGTTTTGTACTACTCCTCATATTGAGCTTATACATATTTCATTAGGTTTATACCTAAGTACTTCCTTTTGTGTGCTAATGTAAATAGCATTGTGTTCTTAATTTAAAAGTCCACTTGTTAATTCCTGGTATATAGAAAAGCAATTGACTGTGGGTATTAATCTTGTATTCTGCAACTGTACTGTAATCATTTATTAGTTTCAAGGATTTTTTGTGTCAGTTCTTTTGGATTCTCTAGTCAATCCTGTCTTCTGCAAACAAAAACAATTTTATTTCCTCCTTCCCAATCTGCATATGTTTTCTTTCTTTTTCTTGTCTTATTCCATTAGCCAGGCCTTCCAGTATGATATGAAAAATGATATCTGTAAATGATATCTGAAAAATGATTACTGAAAGGGGGTATCTTTGCCCTTTTTTTTTTTTACTTTTTGAGAAAGGCTCATCCTGTCACCCAGGCTAGAGTGTAGTGGTACCATCTTGGTTCACTCCAACTACCACCTCCTGGGCTCAAATGATCCTCCTGCCTCAGCCTCCTGAGTAGCTGGGACTACAGGTGTGTACCACCATATCCTGCTAATTTTTTAAATCTTTTGTAGAGACAGGGTTTCACCATGTTGCAATCGACCTGCTTTGGCCTCCCAAAGTGCTGGCATTACAGCACTTTGTGTGATGGTTTTACATCACAGCTGGCATTACATCACATTACAGCTGGCATTACATTACATGTGTGTACATGTGTGTACATTACATGTGTGCACATTACATGTGTGTACATTACATGTACATTACATGTGTGTACATTACATGTGCCTACATTACATTACGCACATTGTGCGTAATACATTACATTACGCACAATGTGTGTACCTTACATGTGCGTACATTACATGTGTGTATATTACATGTACATTACATGTGTGTACATTACATGTGCCTACATTACATTACGCACATTGTGCGTAATACATTACATTACGCACAATGTGTGTACATTACATGTGCGTACATTACATGTGTGTACATTACATGTACATTACACATTACAGCTGGCATTACATCACATGTGTGATGGTTATGTGTGATGTTAGCTGAAAGATACTTACAGATATTATTTATCAGGTTGATGAAGTCCTACTCTATTCCTAGTTTGTGGAGAGTTTTTATTATGAAACAGTGCTACATTTTGTCAAATGCTTTTTATGCTCTACTGGTATTAGGTGATTTTTCTTCATCAGTGTATTGATGTGATGTGTCACATTAATTGATTTTTGAGTTTTGAGTTAGCCTTGCACAACTGGAATATAATTCATATTATACATCATTGGGTTTGATTTGTTAATATTTTATTGGAAATATTTGCATCTATGTTGATAACAGATATTGGTCTTTTATTTGTTTGTTTGTTTTTCTTATAATGTCTTTGGCTTGAGTAATAGGGTAATGCTGGCCTCATCAAATAAGTTATAAAGTATTCCTTCTGTTTCTATTTTCTGAAAGAGATTTTAGAAAATTGGTATAGTTGCTGATTACCAAAACTTACATTATGAAAGAGAAAAATCAAAATTAATTTGAATCTTCAGTCACTATTTAATATAAATTAAAATTGTTGACACTTAAATATCTATTTTAAAATATAATTCCATGTTTATTCATGTCTTTCCCATTTATTCTTGAGTAAATTTTACATTTCTGTTGAGTTAGATTTGATTGACCAGTATATAGTATTTATTCTGGTAATGATTCTCATCATATACATTTTTTAAATGTAGAGAACAAGAATGAAACAGCAAATGAACAGGATCCTTGCTTCGAAATTTCAAAATCCCCTGACTTCTATGATTGATAGTATTGTGGAAGAAACATCCAAACCAAGTTATTTTGACTGATGCTCTTTCCCCATTCTCCAGAAAAGAGATCTGGCCAATCACTTCAAAACATATAATGAAGAATTGATAGAGCTAAAAATACAGAGAAAGCCAAAATTATTTTTGGGGACTTCACACCACCCTTAGTAATTCAAATAATGATTAGACAGAAAATCAGCAATGTTCAAACACTTGCAATTAAATAGCACAGTTCTAAATAACCCATGGGTCAAAGAGGAAGTCTCAACAGAAATGAAAAATGCACTAATTCTGTTGGCAATAGATATCTCATCTGAAACCAGGAAAATTAGAAGGAAATGGCAAAATACTTTTCAAGTTTTGGAAGGAATAAAAAAGCCTCTGAACCACATATTTAAAATCTGGCAAAACTATCCTTAAGGAATAAAATAGACAAATCTGCAATTATAGTTGTGGACTTCAACACATCCTTCTCAGTAACTGATGGAACTACTAAATATAACATTAACAAGCATACAGAAGATCTGGACAACACAATCAATCAAAGGGAATCAACTGACATACACAGAGCACATCAGCATTTAACAACAGCAAAATACAATTTAAGTGCTCCTGGAACATTCACTAAAATAGCCCATATCCCAGACCCTGTAACAAACTTTAACAAATTTAAAAGAACTGAAACAATACATAGTGCATTCTCTCATGACAATGAATTCAAACTATAAATCAACAACACAAAGATAAAGGAAAACCTCTAAAAACCTATAAATGAAACAGCACACTTCTAAATAACTTACAGATCAAAGAAGTCTCAAGGAAACTTTAAAACTAAACAGAAGTGAGTAAAAATGAAACTATAGTATAGAAAAACAATCAATTGTACACACAGAAAATAGCAGTACTGAAAAGACAAGTTAATTTTATTAAATACTAACAATAGAAATAAGAAAAGAATCCAAGTGAGTAACCTAAGTTTCTCTCTTAGGAAACTAGAAAGAGAAGATCAAATAAACCCATCCTAGCAGAAGGCAGGAAATAATAAGGAAAAGAGCAAATATCAACAAAATTGAAAATTGGAAAAAATAGAGAAAATCAGTGAAAGAAAAAAGACAGCTACTAAAAAAAAAATGGTGAAATTAAAACATCTCTAGAAAGATTGAAAATAATAAAAAGAGAACAGACACAAATCACAAAAACAGAAGTGAAGTAAGATCCTACAGCAGTGAAACAGCATGAGAATACTATGAGTATTTGTGCATTCATTAATGCTACAACTTTAAAAGAAATAGATCAATTATTTGAAAACCGCAGACAAACACCTGGAAAAGAGTTTGGCAGTTTTTTATAAAACTAGACATGCAACTATCACAAAATCCAGCGGTCTATTCCAGAGAAAAGAAAAGTTACATTCACACTAAAACCTCTACACAGATGTTCACAGTAGCTTTATTCAAAATAGACAAAAATGAGAGACAACCCAAATGTCTTTCAACAACTGACTAGTTAAAGAAGCTGTGGACACTGTGGTGGTACATCCATTCCATAATATACTCCCACAACAAAGAGGACACACAACAGCTTGGATGAAAATCAAGCGAATTTTGTATTATTGATATTGTATTGTAGTTATCCAAGATGACACCATTGATAGAAACCAGGTGAAGGGTACACAAGACCTCCTTGTACATTTTTAACAATTTATTCTGAATCTATAATACTCTCAAATAATTTCTAAATAATATTATTTTTAAAAAGCAAGTTCTGCAGATGGTGGTCACTGTGCCTCACATTCTCCATCTCTGCTCTTTAGGTATATTTAACACAATAATGAGTAGCTTCTTACTGTTGTGCTAGGGATTGTAGAATAGACTCCCTGGATTTGAGCTTAATGTGAATCAAGACCTAAGTAAATGTGCCCTTGGGATGCTGAACTGGTGTCAAACTTCACAGCTGAATGATGTCACAGCTCAGCTCAAAACCCTTCAGGGGCTTCCTATGATTTTCTTAGTGAAAGCCATTACTGTAAACTGATGTATAATAACTAACATGATCTGATCTCCTGCCACTTCTCAGAATCTCTTACATTTATCAACATCCAAATATATACTGGAATTATTTTTCAAATATAAGGACATAATTTAACCATTCTAAAAGGTAAAGACATTTGTAAGGGAAAGGTAGCACCGGCCATAGATTTCCTTATAGATACATTCAACTTTGGAAGGCAGAGAAACAATACTTACAGAAGTACTTGATAAAAGGAGTTGAGTATTTTGACTGGTTTTTACATATGAGAGAATTCAGGGACTCCAGCACTTCTGAGCCCTTCTCGAAGAAAATGGAAGATTATAAACTGTAGCCATCCAAGTAACAAAGGCAGAAACCACAACAAAATAATTGAACAAGAGCATTCAGTTCTTATCCATGAGGCCAGGGCTAAAATAAACATAAGAATTATGACTGAAGAACAGAAAGGAAGTATCATAGGAAATGAATATGTAGAAAATACCATGTTTAATAAAAATTGAGGATGGTAAATGAAAGAAAAGAGGTAGTAAAATGAGTTCCTTTTTGTGATAGTCTCAATATATCAGTTAAAACAAGTTGGTCGAGCCACATTGATATACATAGATTTCAAGGTATAAAGTTAAAACTCAAGTTTGGGTGATATAAGAGAGAGAATGAGAGAAAATATCCTTATTCTGTCATTGCTAATACTGGTGAGTCAATATAGACTCAGTAGTATAATATATGTACGAAGAACTAGGTGGTCAGTTAATCATTAGAAAAAAAACCTCAGACCTTCCAAATGACGTTAAACTAAAACATTAATAATGACCTTAGAGTAAAATAATGTTGAGGAAAAGAAAAGGGAAGAGGAGGAAAAATATGTCTTGAGTAGTAAAAATAAGCCTGTCATATTAATAAAGGTTCTAAACTGATATGGACCACACTCATAGGTGAGGATCATGATAGGACCATAAAGAAAAACCCAACCTCCTATTCAGGAAACATGAAAAAACAGCTAAAACGAAGTAATTACAAAACAAAGTGCAAAGGCTACTGTGAATGAGGAACTGCTCATGCCCACAATAAAGTTGAATTCAGCATAAGGTTATTAAATGAAATGAAGGTACTGATATCTATTGCATATATTAAATACAATTTTTTTTAAGTTTTCAGAAAGAATGGGAGTTTACCGACCATATAATTTCTATGACTCATCCACATCTGTGACTCTAAGTCTATCCAAGCCATCAGATACTGTCCTGCTTCAGCCATAGCATCACTTGGGGGCCATATGAATTCCACATCCCCATTCTATATTCACAAGGAACCAGAGCTGGAGCCAAGCGGGGAACTTCCACACAGGGACAAGCTCAGCAGGTGATTCTTATGCATCAGGTCACCTGGGCGTGGACAGACCAGTACTAGAAAGGCATATTCATATTCAAAAGAAACTTCAATTGCAGCTAAATAAACCTATCCTCACTGTCTCATAACTTCAAAGTGAGTAATTTTGAAGTAGAGTTAGAAGAAACTTGGCATGTCATTCTCATCTTGAATAAATGGGACAATTAACATCATACGATGAGTTAAATATGATTTTAAGACAAGAATATGTGGCTTTTTTCTGGTTTGCTTATTAAAAGTACAAGACAGGACAGTATATTTTGTCCTTTCAAAAAAGAAAGATTTGTGATTTATTGATATGCTTAAGTAGATTTGAATTGAATTCCCAAGGTTCGGGAAACTAGTTGCAGCTTTCCAAGAAAAGCAGTATAAAAATATTCTGTTGCTGATATTTCTACAAAGAATATTATGAAATTTCATTTCAAGGACACAGATACTGTTCAGTTACTGTAAGTTACTATTTGCAAATCTAGTTTTTGTCCCCATTTGCTAAAACGTTCTGTGACTAGGGAACTTCCATTTAGGGACTTGGCTTTGGGGCCTTCGCACCCGGACTCACATGTCTCTTCAACTTCTTGGAGTCTTGCTTTTGTCGTCTGTTACAAAGCCCAAATAACAGGGTTTTAGGATTAGAGATAACATATATAAAAGGTCTAGAGAGTGCCTGTAACATGGATGGTGTTTGTTGAGCTGTGCAGTGAAGACATTTTCCACAGACTTTTTTCAGATGAGCCTTGAGCCAAGCAAACTGTCACCCTTCTATGTTTCAAGCCAAAGAACATTTTATCAGCATCTCCCGTGTGTTAATATTTGAGCAGAACTCCTGGGTCCACCACTATAAGGAAAACATCATGCCCCATAAAAGAACTTACAGTCACTAGTTTCCTCACAAACGTGATACCTAAGAATGGAAATCTGCTTATCTGTTACCAAGCTATTTGGCTCTTAGGAGGCCAAGTCATGAGACTGCAAAGCTGCTCTTCACTGCTGTCTGACATAGAATGAATTTGGGTTATGGGAAAGAAAGGGAACAGGAAGTTTGCCCTTTTTTTTGTTTTCTAACAGAGTGAAATCAAAGGAGGAATTAACCATGAGATTCACATGGCAATGTTTAGCTTTATAACCACACATTTTAGTAAAATGAACACCAAAAAGTCAACAGCAAAATATTAATGCCATATCACACTGCTACAGAAAGTGCTAACAGTGCACAATGGACTGGAAGGTTGGGATGCAAATTCTTGGAAAATTAGTAGGTATCTTTTATAAATTATTATATCAATCCATAACTTGAATAGTTTGAAAGGACTCCAGAGAATATTTAGCTCAATGTTCACATCTCATCAGTGGAGAATCAAAGACTAATAAGTTATTTTTCGCTGTTTAGGGTCACACTGTTAGTATACGAGCCAGAGCTGGCTCAGGACACCTTACACCTCCCCCAGGGTCTCCTCTCTCCTGTTTAGACCGCTCTGCCTCCCTCAGCAAGACGTAAGTTCCAAAAGGGTTCATCTGGTGCAGAAACAAACAAAATGGATGACACTTTCTTTTAAAATACACTAGCATTATTCTGCCATCTTGGATGACCACACTTTAGTCATTTTTCTCTACAATTTAGAAAGAGATAATGGCATTTCAGCATATAGTTCTAAACATTGAATGATTGCTACCCACAAAGTCTCTGGCTCTATCTAGCAGTCATTAGATATTCCAAAACTGCCTCGAATTGGAGCCCCGTGGTTTTAATAGCAGCTTTATTGACATATGTTCTTTATTTAGGAAAAAAAAAACTTAATTGAAAAAAGAAAGGAAGGCTTAGCTGCTCTAACAGGAAGCTAAGATACTATGTATATTAAAGCCAAAGTAGAACTTCTTTGGATACAGACTGAGAGAAATCATGTGAACCAATTGAGGATTCCATCTGGCTGCATCCAGAGAGAAATTTTAAGAATATTTGAAAGCAGGTAAAGAGGAGAAAGAGGGGAGAGCTCTCTGTTGGCAGAGGGTGAGCATGTACACACCCCAGATTCAGAGGGACATTGTCAGAATGGTTTCCTCTACGGACAGGGAGGCTACAGAACGTAGCAACTGTGGCATCTGACCTGAAGGTTAAGACAATTATGTTCATCTTACTGTATTTTTTAGTAACATCTGTGCTATCTCCACATTTCTTATACTCAACAATTTTGAGTTGGTCATAGCTTGGGGAATGAGGACAGACCTCGATCACACTCTTACTCACAGGCACCTAGAGATGGCTGGAGCAGCCAGCAGGAGCAGTGTTCATCACACACAAATCAGCCCTGGATTATGGAGGGAGAAGACCCGGGATCGCCAAGACAATGTGGACATCTTAGCTGGATGACAACCCTGAGAAATCACGAGAGGCACTCAGGTTGTTTCACAGATAACTATTGGCAGGACTCAGTGATTTCTTCCAGCCACTGGTGAAGAGGTGAACCCCGGAGATGGAACCATTCAGAACAGCTCATTTCTCTATGTGTTTTCATATTAACATGACATTCTCCATTGGGTGGCTTTATTTGTCAGTATGAATTTCAGTATCAACACCTTTCAATCATATATACATTTTATCATGAAAGCACAAGCCTAGCTTGAGTTTTAAAGGTAGGCACAAACTATGCAATTCTTATAGGAAGAAATAAACTAAAACAAACAAAAACAGGCAAGTAATGTTCATGGCTCTGTGTGTTTCATTTCAGGATGAAGAGATAGACAGAAACTCAGTTTGGTTTGACTGACACTAGAGTACCTTAAAATGAAAAGGGCAGTAGTGCAAATAGCAATGTAGTTCAACAGCCTTTGCAAGTCTCCAAAAATCATATAATTTATATAGCTTTTTACATTGCTTTTTATCTAAAGATGTCATGCAATATATCTATAAATTTCCTAACTCAAAGATGTTTCAAAGATGTATCAAAGATGTTTTAAAATGACATTTTGACGATTTTTTGATGGCATGTGAGTGTACAGAGGTACTTAGTTTTCAGATATTTATATGAAACAGAGGGTGACTCCCTGGTTTCATGGAGGTTCGGTAGTGAGATGGGAAAGATATGGACCACATGCTGTGTAATTATTAACAGAGCCCTGGCTTAATTACTTCAAGACCCTTAATCTTCCTGGAATTATACTTCTCATTTGTAAAGTAAGAAAATGAGGCTATGCTATCTTTAAAGTTTTGTTTGGCTTTTTCAAGACATAATAGGGACAAGAATAAGGAATGGTCCTTTACGTCAACTCTGGGAACTCAAGGTTATGCTGTAACAAAGTAGGAAAATATAAAACTGTATTGACTCTGTGCAAGAAGGTTTAATTTACTTAACCACCAAGGAGGTCGTTTTAAGGTGACATTCCTGTAACTTAGCAGGAATTCCCTGGAAATGGACCCAGAGCCGTGAGAAGCAATCCAACATATTTTGTAGTATTTGGATAAATGTCAAAAAGCTGAAGGCCTGACATTTTAATTTTTTTATTTTGTTTTTATTTTGTCCATACAATGATTATGAACTTATAATCAATGATTATGAACTTATAAAGGAGTATAACCTGACAGAAACAAAACAAAACAAAAACTCTGAACAGGTATATTGTTGTTTTTTTAATAGCTTATAGGATACCAAAGAGCAATGATAGTGCTGTGTAGATCCAGAGAGAAAACCCAGAACCCAGTGGAAGGCTGCGTAGGTGTTTTTTTTTTTTTTTTTTTTGAGACGGAGTCTGGCTGTGTCGCCCAGGCTGGAGTGCAGTGGTGCGATCTCAGCTCACTGCAAGCTCCACCTCCCGGGTTCATGCCATTCTCCCGCCTCAGCCTCCGAGTAGCTGGGACTACAGGCGCCTGCCACCACGTCCGGCTAATTTTTTGTATTTTTAGTAGAGATGGGGTTCCACCTTGTTAGCCAAGACGGTCTCGATCTCCTGACCTCGTGATCCGCCCGCCTCGGCCTCCCAAAGTGCTGGGATTACAGGCTTGAGCCACCGCGCCCGGCAGGTTTTTATTAGGAAGGCAAGATGCGTAAGAAGTCCCCCACAGCTAGAGGCACTGGCCTTGGAAGTAATGAGTTTGTGCTAGAGACAAAGGCTTGAGAAGGAGGCACTGGGATTTCCCAAACACTGATGATGCTAGCACTTTGCATTGATGTTCGTGAGAGATTTCGGTGTGTAGTTTTGTTTTAATAATGTCACTATCTTGTGTTGCTAAAAAGACAATGTTGATCTTATAGAATAGTTAAAAAGTGTTTATGTCTACATTTTAGAATAAATTGTGTAGAACTCATGTTATTTTTAATTAAATATTTGTAAGATTCACCAGTGAAACCATCTGGGACTGGTGTTTATTAAAAATATATAGAAATTATTGATTTAATTTTAATAGATACAAACATATTCAGTTAACCTATTTCTCCTGATGTGAGTTTTGCTATTTTGTGTGCCTAAGTATACCTGAAGTATCATAGTCGGCTTCATGCTATTTCTTTATTATTGTTTTAATGTCTTCAGAGTATTTGGTAATAACCCCTCTTTAATTCCTGCTATCAGTAATTATCTTTTTTAAAAATTTGTCAGTCTTGCTAGAAGTTTATCAGTTTTATTAATCTTATTATAGAACCAGCTCTGTTTCATTGATTTTTCTTTGTTGTTTTACTGTTTTAATTTGTATTAATTTCTACTCTTATCTTTATTATTTCCTTCCCTTTGCTTACTTTGTATTTTGTTCTTCTTTCTCAAGGTAGATATTTAGACCATTGATTTAAGATTTTTCTCATTTCTAATGCAAGCATCTACTGGTATACACTTTTTTGTCAGTACTGCTTTAGTTCCATCCCACAATTTTGGTCTATTGCAGATTTATTTTTATTCAGCCTCATGCATTAAAAAAAAATTCTGATATTTCTTTCTTGAGTATCAGATGGAGTTATAACTTTTGCTTAAATAATTAAATACAATTAATAAAATTTATAATAAAAGGGATAATTGTATTTACAGTCGTAGGTCAATGACAAAGACACATTCTAAGAAATGAGTTATTAGGCAATTTCATTGTTGAGTGAACATGACAGAGTGCACTTACACAAACCTAGATGGTACAGCTAACTACTATACACCTGGGCTGTATGGTAGAGCTGATTGCTCCTAGATTACAGACCTGTAAAGCCCATTGCTATTCTGAATTCTGTAGGCAATTATAACACAATGGCAAGTATTTATGTATCTAAACATATCTAAACATTGACAAGGTACAGAAAAAAATAGAGTATAAATGATAAAAAGAAATGGTACATTTGGATAGGGCACTTACCATGAATGGCATCTGTAGGGTGGAAGTTACTCTGGGTGAGTTAGTCAGTGAGCGGTGAGTAAATGTGAAAATCTAGGACATTAGTGCACACTACTGTAGACTCTGCAAACACTGTACACTTAAGCTGCACTGCATTTCATGAAAAATAAAGTAATTTTGCTACAGTGTCACAACAACTATAACGTCACTAAGCAACAGGAAGTTTTCAGCTCCATTGTAATCTTATTGGACCATCGTCACATAAGTAGTTTGTCATTGACAGAAATGTCTTTATACAGCATGTGACTGTACCTATATTTTGCTCTTTCCATTGCTCCATGTTCCTTCCTGCTGCTTCAAGTTCCCCTCTTTCATCATTTTTTTTCTGTTGGAAGAACATCCTTTAGGCAATCTTTAAGAATAAACCTGCTAATGACAGATTCCTTTATTTTCTTTACATCTGAGATGTTTTCTTTTCTCTTTCTTTCCTGAAAAATACTTTTATTGGGTATATAAACACAGTTAACAGCCCTTTTCTTTCAGCCTTTAAAGGGCATTGTGCCATGTCCTTCTCTTTTCCTTGGTTCTAATGAGAAATCTGATGTCATTTTAATTGGCATTCCCTTGTAGGTAACATGTCGATCCTCTCTGGCTTCTTTTAAATTTTTTTTATTTGTTTTAGAACTTCAATGATGATATGTCTTAGTATCCAGAAATGGGGGTTTGTTCAGTGTCTTGAATTTTTAAGTGTGTATCTTTTACAAAATTTTTCAAGTCCTCAGCCATTAATTATTCCACTATATCTTTTTTTTTTTCAGTCTGTTTCTATCTGTTGTTCAGATTGGGTGAATTCTAATTTTCTGTACTCAATTTCACATATTTTATCTTTTTTCATTTGCACTCTACTATTGAATACATCCAGCAATTTTTTCTGTTATTGTATTTGTCAGTTTTATAATTTGATCCTGTTCTTTTTTATGACTCTATTTCCTTGCTGAAATTCTCTCTATTACATTTGCCTCTAATGGACTGTCATAGAATGTTTGATAGCTGTTTTAAAACCCTTGTCAGGTAGTTCCCACACCTGATTCTATTGATGTGTCAAACCCATAATCTCAGCATCTTTACTGTGGGTTGTTTAGAATATTTTTTACTGCTAAAAATAGTACCTAACGTCAGTAAACAGGGGACGATTGCATGCTTAGCTTAGAGATAGTATAAAACTACAGGTTATATGTTAAAAAATTACCTTCTTAAAATTGAACATGGTTTTAAAAAGTCAAAACCTGATGGATAAAATGAATAATCTACAGGAAAAATCTGCGCCTCTATAAGGAATATAAAGAAATACTTTATGATTATTCTCTTGAGTAAAAGAAAAGAATGGGCTATCGTCAGAGGTTGACAGAGAGTATGGTCTTAAATGAAGAGTGATGGTAAATTTCCTAGTGAGTCACCAGATATGGAAGAATAATTGCTGCATATTTGAGGAAGAGGATCAAACAGTAAATAAAATCCATGTAGGATTTAACAGCTCACAAGGGCTGGTATGGAACACGATGACACTCACATCTATTTCAAAAGGAAAATGGAAAGAAAATTCACAAGAAATTGGAAAATAAGGGGTAAAGCTCGCAGCTTTTTTTATTGTACCTTGTCAGTGGGAAGCATGGTCTGGCAAACAAGATATAAAACATCATGTATAACTGGTCATCAGCAGCTTTGGGAAACATAATCTACAAACAGGAAAGAGAATCCACCTTGTGACCAGAGAGAACAACAGAACAGAAGGAGGCATGATGTGTCCAGTGGTGTCTAAGGCAGCAGAGCCCTGATCCTACAGCACCTCTGGCTGCCAGAGTGTGGTACAAGCTGATTCTGGATTGGACCTTGCATGTGCTGCTATACCAGGCCACCTTTGCAATTCCCTTTAGTTTCCTCCCACCTGAATTTCCTCAGTGGCAACATTAATGATTTTATCTTGAAAGTTAGTCCAAAATAGCATGTGTCCAGTTGGTCCTAAATGAGGAATAAGCATTTTGAGGGATGTTCTCTTTATTCCAGCACATTTTCCCAACTCTTCTCAATGATCGCTATTTAGTTTTATCAGACATTTTCTGACCGGATTTATGCTGAACAAGGACAATAAACACCAACAGAAACTTTTCCAGCTTCCCAACATTTCACAGCAGAGCTGCAGTAAAGGCAGAGGACAGGGAGAGAAGCCCCATGTGGCCGAGTCCTGCAGGAGCAGCAGCTCCTCCTGCCCATCCAGGGGCAATGCTGCATGCAGACTCCTTCCCCATCCAATTTTCCAGCAGGGCCTGGCTCTGACCTTCAGACAGACACGTCCAAACACCTGCCAACTGCCCTCTGGGTGGCCACCAGATACCTACAGCTCCACAATGAAAAGTTCCAAAATGGAAACATCATCTCCTCCAAAACCACCACCTCTGTTCTGTGCTTTCTTAGCTTCTGTATGTGTATTTGCCATCCGTTCATCACAAGGCCCAACTCTCAGCCAAAGTGTCCACCTCTCTCCTTTAAGTCCACTGCCTAGTATTCACTTCTCATGTGCAGATCTGCTGGTTCAAGGCTGAGCCCCCACCTTCTTCCCTAACTCACACAGCGAGCCAATATTGCCCCTACCCTAAATCATCCCAGGGCCAGGTACCAGGCGACCAGAGACCACCCTATGCTGTGTACCCGTCCCTGCCTTTACTTCCCCACAGAAGCCTCAATACAGGCTCTGGCTGGGCCCTTCCTCATTCTATCTTCTGTCTCCTGACCTCCCTGAGCTTCCCGCATGGCCCTGCATAGTGTGGTGTGCCCCTCCTCCTAGGAAATAGAAACTATAAATTTTCTTTCAGTAGCACTGACCTCTATGTGTAGTCACTCGGTCACTTCCAGAAACTAAAATCTGTTGACTACAAGATGCCCTCCTTTTGCCATCACAGAATGAGATTGAGGATAAGGCATATCAGAATTTGGGGATGTAGTCTCAGCCTTAACTCTCATTACTTTGTGGTGGTGTTTAAGGATATCTACCACTCAGCTTATCAAGAAAGCAGTGATATGTGAGGAGACACACTAGACAAGGTGCAAAATATATAGTAAGTGTCGCTTCCCCAGGAAGATGTGTGAGAGCACACGAGCCTCCCTCTATTGCACGCTGCACCCTCCTTCCTCCCTCTGGACACCAGTGAGGATAAAAATCACCTGGCCTGCAAAGTTCTTTGACAACTGGCCCTTGTCGAGTATGTGCTGTGAACTACACACGGAGGCGAGTGGAATCGATGAGTGTGTGCTTGTCGTGGTGCATACACTTCCCGTGACTCTCTGGAGGGTCAGTGCTTACAGATGTGCTAAATATGATGGAGCTCACCCCTGCAGGGCCAGGTCAGGGTCTGTGCTATCTCTGCTGTTTTCACAGCTCCATCCTGGCTCCCCAGGAAAACCACAATAAAAGTCAGTCTTGGTTGGGTGCAGTGACTCACGCCTGTAATCCCAGCACTTTGGGAGGCCAAGGCGGGCAGATCACTTGAGGTCAGGAGTTCGAGACTAGCCTGCAAACATGGTGGAACCCTGTCTCTACTAAAAATACAAAAATTAGCCAGGTGTGGTGGCAGGCACCTGTAAAACCAGCTACTCAGGATGCTGAGGTAGGAGAATCACTTGAACGTGGGAGGCATAGGTTGCAGTGAGCCGAGATCGTACCACTGCCCTCCAGCCTGAGTGACAAGAGTGAGATTCCAATACACACACACACACACACACACACAAACACACACACACATCAGTCTTAGTGGAGGATTCTCTGTCCAAGAGAAAGGACAGGAAAGCAATGTGTTACACCTGGCCTGTGGAGAAACCTCTCATTCACACCAAGACCTACACTACCTCAGTATCTAGACACTTTAAAAGCTAGAAATGTTGGGGCTTGCCAAAGTTCCTTTTCTATGTAAGCTTTTGTTTTACTTTTTTCCTGGTTAGGTCAAGGTCAAGGTGATTTACTGTTAGCATCTGTGGCTTTCTGGAATTCCACCCTTCTCAATCACACATCATTTTAAAGAAATGGTTCCCAAAAGGTCTGAACCACATTGTTAACCCACATACCAAGTGAAAAACAAAACAATTCTAAGAAGATTTAAATTAAACCAGTAACCCATCCTCTTCTTATCTTTTTCTTGTAAATATTGCTTGATTCTTCCTGAATACCCGAAGTGGAGTTTATTACAAAGAGCATTCATTTAGACGAGAAGTACTTGTATACAATTTTGTATGGTTTCCGTGGCAAAAGTGAATAGAACTATGTTGCAGGATTGTGGTTTTAAGGACTAAATTGACAATCAGCCTTTGTGAATTTGCATGGAAAATTTATGCCTGCATGATGTCTTTTCTATTAAAGAAAGCTTTTGTTTTTCACACTTAGTACTGAACCTGGAAAGCTAATATCCATGTGGATAATCCCAAAGGAGCTGGTGTGTTTAACTGTGTTGATTAGGTATGATCAGGAATGAATAAAAATAAAGCATGTTAGAATTTCAGAGATGGAGAGGAACTTATGGTCTCCTACTTACCTTGCATTTTTGGCATTTGGAGCCCAGCTCACCTAAAGACACCCTTGCACTATCTAATTTCCTCTGCAACTCCATCTCATCCAGACACACCCTCTCTGCGGTTGGTGTACCAGCCCCCCTTAAGAGCCCCCTGCTTCAGAGTCTTGCCCTCACTTCTACCTTCTCCTGAATCATGTTTACTTCTCCTCTCAGATGGCTGCTCAAATGTCAACTTAGAAATAAAAACAGCTCTAACCACCCTAAAAAAACAGCCACCACCTCAGGCTCAGCGCTTCCTACACTTAAGCCCATTTTTCTTTTTGCCAAAGCTTTCACTGTTATCTGAAGAAAATATATACATTTCCATGTTTAAAATGTATTGTCTGACTTCTTGTTCTTTGCTGCACCTCTACACCCAAGAATAGTTCCTGGCACATTACTGACATTGATCAAATGTCTTTTGAATGACTAAATAAGTAAATGTGATGGGGTCCTCAGTATTCTGAACCATAAGAGAGTCATAGTTTCTCTAATTGACATGTGCCTTTACTACAATTTCAATCCAAGCTAAAAGTTTAAAAGTGGCATAAAGGCTGCCCAGGTAATATTAATTCATCAAAGGAAGGAATATTGCATCTTTGAAGGCAGCGACTGATGTATTTTACCTCCTTGAGTGCTGAATACATCTGTCTCAAAGAAAAGAATCAAATCTCGTTAGGGAGATAGTGCTGGCTAAACCAATTAGAACCATCCTTTGGGAAAAGATGTTTTAGAACTGACTCTTCCTTAACCATCCCAAGTTGAAATCTGTGTCATTATGGGTTTTTACCACATTAAGTTATGACTGAGTGGTTAACTGTAGTGTCTTTGAGGTGTAGGGATGGCAGGGGTGAGGCAGGAGCCCTCCTTCAGGAATTTATGTCTGGGGGAAGACTTCCTTTCATAATTGAACTACAAGAAGAACTCATATTTCTCATGCCTGTTTTTCAACCCAAACATAAACAAATGGAAGAACATGGTGGGAGGAGGGTGTACCCCACACTCTGCAGAGAAGGGTGAGGATCCAGTTGAGGACATCCCTGCAGAAGGAACAGGAGACACCAACAAAAATGTGTTGAGACTTTAAAGTCTCAGTAAATATCCTGACTTTGCCCTCTCCCTCTGAGATGGAACAAGACTCTGTTGAAGTGGGAATGCTAGCCCATTCTTGCTATAATAAATACCGGAGACGGGGTAATTTATAAATAACAGGTTCAATTGGCTCATAGTTCTGCAGGTTGTATAGGAGGCATGGCACCGACATCTGGTCAGCTTCTGGGGATGCCTCCAGCAGCTTATACTGATGGTGGAAGGCAAAGTAGGAGCAGGCATCCCTCACAGGGAAGGCACCACACCTTACAGCAATTGGATCTCATGGGAACTCACTCACTATCTGAGGACAGCACCAGGCCATGAGGGATCCACCCCCATGAGCCAAATACCTGCTACCAGGTCCTACCTCCAATACTTAGGATTATAATTCAATATAAGACTTGGGTGGGGACAAATACCAAACTATATCAGTGGGTCTTCCTTCCTATGGTAAAAATAAACTCAGCTTCTTCTTATCCCCAGCTGTGGTGGTAATATGCTGGAAAGCCAGCCTTTAGTAAGCATGCAAAGGCTGTGTTTTTCCCTCAGTGGGTAGAAGCAAGGAAAGGAAAAAGACATGGGGCTAGCACACTGACTGCATGCTGTGGGCCTGGAGCTGGCCCGGGCCCGGGGACGATGAGGGGAATGAGGACTATTTCTACCGTAGAGGAGCATAAGACCTTCTTGGGAGAAAGATATGTAAACAACACTTACAATGCAATGGAAGTCACATGAGAAATGGGACTGTAGCTTGTGGAGGAGGCGATGGAAGATTAGACAGACTGAGATTGGCCTCATTTTAGCAGACGAGGAGATAAAATAGGAGGGAAATAACAGTCTTTAGAGTAAAAGCAGAACTCTACAGAGCTGACACTAAGGCCTGCACGCTCCCCTGTGTCACATGGCATGAGACAAAACATTCATGCATGATGCAGTGGGGCATGGGCTGTGTTACTGTTGCATGGCTCATGCTTTTTAGACACAGACTCCTGCTCCTGAGGAGGAATCTGTCTAAAGGAGCGCAGGGGCCCTGTGGAACAAGAGGAGGCTTGCTGGTCTCCCGGTGGCCTTGACCGATGCTGCTGAGAAGACAGCCTCTTCACACAGGCGTCTTCAGGGCTCCCGCAGGTGGGGCCTCACTCTGTGTGCTGTTTTGGAGACTGCTGAAGCTAAATATTACTGCAGCCAGGAACACTCAAGAAACTTGCTCCCTAACAAATGGCAATCTTTATCCAGGTACCTGAGGAGCAAAGTGGCAATCCATGTAGCATAATGCAGAGAGAGTCCACAGGATTCTCCTGCTCCCTAGAATACCACCCCAGAACACGTCCTCCCTCCTGCTGTTCCTCCTGTGCCCATCAGACTTGGCTGTAGGCACAAGGGAAGAAGGAGTCAGGATGGGAACGAGAGCTGGCATGGAAAGAAAGCACAGGCCACGCAGCACCAGGTGAACTAGATACATTGGAAGACTGCAACAAATCTGCGGCCACACGATGAAGAGTTTTAAAGGGGATGAAAAGGAGACACAGGTAGAGCATATTTCCACTGAGCACAAAAAAAGAGAACAGTAATGTCCTTTACATGTCTATTTGGAAATCGTTGAATATTTATAATGTATGAGACATAGGTTGGAACACACTCGAGTATATTAAAAAATATAAGACCTGATTCTTTTTTTCTAAGGATTTACAACCCCAATAATTAACCAAGATGTGTTGCATGTAAAATGCCAAAAGAGTGACAAAAAATATTCTACAAAGGAGTAAGACGTGTTGAAATTTGTTAAGCATCTGTTAGAGCTGTCACTTAGTATGAGCAAGCTAATTTAATCTTTACGCAACCTTAGATTATAAGTGTAATGAATATTATTTTGCAGATTAGGTAATCATGTCCCAGAAATGTCAAGTAAGTTACCAATGTCACTCAGCTGGCCCGTGGAAGAGGTAGGCTTCCCACCCTCCCTAGAGCAATTGCTCTTTCCGTTGGAGAGAAAAGTCTCCTGCATCTAAGTCAAAGCACATGAGTTAATCATGCAGCTGATTTTAGAATCGCAGGTTCCCTAAGTCAGCATGGGTCATCTGCTTAAGACTCTGGTCATCTAACAGACAGACATCCACGTAGGAGTGAGGGCCATTGCCTACAGTAATAAGAAGAAGTCACTCAAGCCTGAATGATGACAGAAATCACAGAAGGGAAATGGAATACACTGTTGAGATGCTGAGTCCCAAAGAGTTTAGTCATGTTTGACGAAATAAGTTTTGAGAGTGAATTGGTATGTGGGAAAACATGTGGTGAAGACAAGGGGTTGAAAGCTGAGGCTTGAGTAAGGCCAATTGGATTCAGGCTGAAGGCCCACATTTTGGTTATGTTGGCTACACAGCACTATGACTTAGCTATCTTTTTTTTTTTTTTAGATGAAGTCTCGCTCTGCCGCCAGGCTGGAGTGCAGTGGCACGATCTTGGCTCACTGCAACCTTCACCTCCAGGTTCAAGCGATTCTCCTGTCTCAGCCTCCTGAGTAGCTGGGACTATAGGCATGTGCCACCATGCCCAGATAATTTTTGTATTTTTAGTAGAGACAGGGTTTCATCATGTTGGCCAGGATGGTCTCGATCTCTTGACCTCGTGATCTACCCACCTATGCCTCCCAAAGTGTTGGGATTACAGGAGTGAGCCACTATGCCTGGCCAACTCAGTTATCTTTTTAAAGCACCTCTGTATGCTGGATCAACCTGTGAGACGCATCTGCAGAACATTTTGAATGTGCCTCACTCAGAGTTTCTTGGAAGATGTCCAATGCTGAAACACTGCTTGATCCAAGGCAACATGGTTCATATTCTTATATAATATAATTATAATGATTATATTTTAAATTAAACTTATTTGGGATAAAAAAAGGCGAACTAAAAGATGTATGTTGGGACCTAATAAATCTCCAAATATGTTGTCCCTAGATTCAGTATTGAATAACTTTGATTTTATATGCTTTTAAAATGTGCTGAAACCTCTTAATAATTTCTAAGCGTTCCAGCTCCATATTCTATCCTACACATAGAAATAGCCTTTTGAAGTCCAGCAGAGCCAGGTAAAGGGAAAAGACGTTGTAAATAGACTCTCAAGTCATATACTTTGGCTCCACCAAAACCCACAAGTGAAGCAGTGATTTATTATCTGACTCACAATTGTAGAGTCTGAACAGAAAGAAAAAAAACAAAAACAAATTAATAACCATAAAGAGGAAGTGCATATTTCCTATACTTCATTCTTTTTTCTTTTTATCTACCATCCCATCAAGCCTAGCAGTGATCGAGCAGGGTGAAATCATTGTTTCTTTTTTATAAATCAACATGGGTAATGTTTGAGTGCAGAAAGATCTGGTATTTCACTATTTATGGGTACATAGCTCTGTCTGTACTCAAAGTTCCAACAGCACATTTACTTACTTTTAACTTGTGACTCAAAGTAACCCTGTAGGATCTGTATTCTTATCCCACTTTGCAAATTAGGAAAATGAGCCTCACATTGGTTTACACACAAGTGACAATGAAACAATTATTGCTTGGTTGAGAAGGGCAGTGAATGCTATAATATGATAGTTTCCAAAAATTTCCAAGTTGGAATCTTCTGGGATAGGCAAACAAGGCAAAGTAAATATATTTTCTTGTAGTTAGGATATAAGGTTCTGAAATCAGACAGTCTTGATTCAAAACGCAGTGCTGCTGCCTTACCCATTTTCTCTAAGTTCCAGTTTCTTCACCTGAAAAATAGGAATTTCATAGTACCTTTAAAAATGTAGATATAACAATGTGGCAAAATAATGGAAAGAATTATGAGGATAAAGCACAGGTGATAAAAAATTATTAAAGGAAATTTTATCTGGTATTTCATATTCTTTACAGAGTATAATGATAGAGAAATTATTTATTATTTCTCTTGTCAAGAGTGGGATTATAGATTAACAACTGGGACCACGAACTGTCCAGCGGAAGATGAAAAGACAGAGTTCCTTGGGAGCCCTGATGCAACAAGAAATGCACAGGAGTGTTGATCAGATGTCAGAATCTGGCCAATGTAATGGAACCATAAAATATGCAGACATTTCCAAACACAAGCTGACACTGGGACCGAGAACCACCTCTTTCCTGCAGCACCCAACCACTCTCCCAAGTCTGGGCATCGGGCATTGCCATGGCTGGCCTCCCACCCAATCTTTAAGGTGCATTTCCATCTCGTCAGTTCAAATTAGCAGGAAATTCAAAAAGACACTTGCAAGTCAAGGCAATGGATCCTTGGGGCAATGGGGACGGGGGAAGGCACTTGCATATGACAGGCTAAACTGGGCTAAAAAGAAGAGTTCAAGAAGTGGATAGAGAGAATTTGGAAGTGGAGAAAAAAAGAGTTGACACAAGCCAAGGTATGCAAGGCAGACTTTAACATCGTGGTACTTGCCTCACTGGGCCCCTGTGGTGGTGTCCCCTCATAGGACTCAGGCAGGAAACATGACAGCATAGAGAGAAAGACACAACAAATCCTTTTGTCTCCCCTCCTGCCTCTTGGACTTGTCAGTGAAGATTCTGTTGGCAAGATAAAAAGGAATTACAACAATCAATCTTCTTTTGGTGTTTGTTTTTCTTCTCTCTCCTTTTGGGAGCACTGCTTTGTGTCTGGCTGTGAGTTCAGTCCACAGACACAGTAGGACTTTGAGTCATTCCCCTCAGGCTTTCATTCTGGCACTGGTAAATGCTACTCATGAGACAGTGGACCTCGGTTTTATCACCTTTAAAAGGGAATAACAATACATATCTCTTTCTGGGTACTTGGAGGGATAAACTCTTGTGGAACACATCACTCAGATTGTGCTTTATAAAAGACACTTTCTAGTCCTTCATATAGAGTGAGCCATAATCAAACATAGCATGGAATGGCAAATAGAGGCTCAATAAACATTTCTTGGAGAAGAAAAGAAACATGAATAAACCAAATGAATAAAGTACATCAATTTGGGCTTAAATAGAGACACATCCTAAAGATGAGACTGTAAGGCAAGGATATAGGCCATGGATAACACAAAAATGCCAAGCCCCTGTTTTCACTGGTAAACCAAGGCCAGCTGAAAGGACAGGATTATGCAAAACACACCAGGCAAAATCCCTATGTCCCCCCCACCCAGTCCTCAGTAAAGAAAGGTTCTTGGAAACATCTGAAATCTATGCTGAGTCATGGAAGAAGCATAGCAAAAAAGAAAGAAATTACACTTGAGAAGGCTTTATCTAGTTAAATAAAATTACACTAAAATTTAATAAATAAATAAATAAATAAATAAATAAATAAATTCAAAAGTCAAATTTAGAAGAAGGCTAGATTGTTGTTGTTGTTGTTGCTTTTTCTTTATCCACAAGACAGAACCAGAGTCGCTAGATGGGATGACTTCATGCGCAAGACAGTGAGGAAGTGGGTTCCACAGACTCACGCCAGGAGTCTTGCAACCCCCTTAAGGGTGAACATTCCCAGCACACCAATCCTGCCACAGCCCGGCCAACCAACCCTCATGCCGAATCCCTCATCTTCAGAAAATCTACTGTTTTGATGTAATCATCAAAGACTAATGGAAAAGAATAATATTATTTCATAGTTTAAGAGTAAAGAAAGAGACATCTGGAATTAACTTTGAATGAGAAAGATACTGATCTCATAGCCTACATGGAGAAAAAAAGGGAGTAAAGCCCCCTGGGCAGTATTCAACATTGAGGACAGAACACTGAAAACATATATTATTTTTATCACTGAGGTGCAAAAAAAAAAAAAAAGAAGAAGAAGAAGAAAAGAAAAAAAAAAGAAAAAATGTGTTCTGTAAAAATCAGGTCTTTTTATCCACCTATGTTTCTGATTTGCTTTTCCCTATTTCCTTTTTAGAGGAAAATGGGCTGAAAAAAAATAAAAAATAAGCTTTAGAACCAGACAAACACAGGTCAGATTCTGATTTTTCACTGAAATAAGCTGGATGGTATCAGGCAAAGTGGCTCTAATTGTGGCCTTGAGTGTAAGATTGTCAGATAAAATACAGGGCACCCAGATCTCAGACAAGCAACAAATAATGTTTTAGTATAAGGATGTCCCTATTCTTATATAAGAATTCTTTGTTGTTTACCTAAAATTCAATTTTAGACAGGCAGTCTCTATTTTTGTTTGTACATCTAACGACATTAACCAAGACACTCATCTTTGACAGTGGGAATAAAAGTATTAACCTGTACAGTCATTTGGGGATTAATCGTGCTAGAGATAAATCATGTAGCAGAGGGCCTGATATGTAGGAAATACTCCAAGCAGTAACTATTAATATTTTTACTTTAATTTCATCCTGAATAAGAATCATGTGTTATAAATCTGGATATCCCCATTTCTGTGTACATTTTATTTGGATTCATTTTTATTAAATGTGAAGTGAAAACATTTCATATGCAGGTAAGGCTGTAGAGGAAAGGGAATGCTTATACACTGCTAGTGGGAATGTGAATTCATCTAGCCACTATGGAGAGCAGTTTGGAGATTCATCAAAGAACTAAGAGAAGAATGATCATTCAACCCAGTATTCCCATTACTGGGTATATACGCAAAGGAAAAAAGTTCATTCTACCAAAAAGATACATGCACCCTTATGTTCATCACAGTAGTATTCACAATAGCAAAGACATGAATCATCCTAGGAGCCCATCAAAGGTGAATTGATAAAGAAAATGTGATATGTACACACCATGGAATACTACGCAGCCTTAAAAAAAACAATGTCTCTTGCAACAACATGGATGCAGCTGGATGCCATAATCCTAAGTTAATTAACACAGAAACAGAAAACCAAACACCACGTGTTCTCTCTTACAAGTGCGGGCTAAACGTTGGGTCCATATGGACATAAAGACAGGAACAATAGACACTGGGACTACTAGAGAAGGGAGAGAAGGAGGGAGGCAAGGGCTAAAATAGTACCTATTGGGTACAATGCTCACCATCTGGGTAACGGATTCATCCATGCTCCAAACCTCACATGTACCCTTGATTTGAAAATAGAAGTTGAAAAGAAGAAAAAAATTAAAATAATTTTTGAAAAAAACAGAAGTATCAACCAAAAAATGAGGTGAAACCAGAGACAATTTCATAAGGAAACTTGCTGAAAAGCACATAAGAAGTATAAGTAAATAAAATACACATATATAAACTAAATGCATATCATATAATTTACCCTACTTTACCAATGAACTAAGCTTACTCGTTAGGTTCATCAAAGCGTGCTCCATCCTGGGCCTTCCCATGAAAATCTGTTTGTGTGAATGCATGCCTCATACAATACCATGAAGAACAAAGAAGGGACACTTGATGTCCCAGGATGTGTCTGCCTCCAGGGCATATTCAGAGGCTGAGCTCAAATGTGCTTTCCCTCACAATGCCCTTATTTCATGACATGATTTTACTGATAGTGAACTTCAATAACTTAGCACAATGTCCTCCAGATTCATCCATGTTATCTCAAATGTCAGCATTTCTTTCTTTTTAAGGCTGAATAATATTCAGTTGCATGTATGTGTCACATTTTCTTTACTCATTCATCTGTTGTTGGATATTTGGGTTGCCTCCATATCTTGGCTATTGTGACTGATGCTGCTATGAACATATAAGTACAGATATTTCTTCAAGATCCTAATTTTAATTCTTTTGGATTTATATGCAGAAGTGGGATTGCTAGGTCACTTAAGTGGTCACTTAAGGGGTAAAAAGTGAGGAAAAATGAATAAGTTCTAGATATCTAGTCTACAACATAAAACCTATAGTTAATAATACCGTATTGTATACTTTAGAACATGTTAAGATGGTAGATCTCGTGTTGTATTCTTGTTGAAAAAAGAAAAAAGCACAAGGAAATGTAGTACCTTGACTGAGGTGACAGTATCATGGGTGTATGCAGATGTCTAAACTCATCAAAATGTATGCATGAAATATGTGCAATTTTTGTATATCAATTATACATGAAAAAAAAAAACCTTGAAAAACTTGAACAGTTTTAAAGCAATTATTTTAGAATATTTAACCTTAATATCTCCTTACTCTGATTCCTGCAGTGACAGGAAAGGAGGGGCCCAGCCCTGTAGTTTGTTTCAGTTTGCCATCCTCAGGCAAGCCTGACACCTGGAATCAGATGCTTGGTATTTGTCCTATGAGCTGCCTTCTGGAAGCCCACATAGCCCAACATGTAAGCGTTATGAATGGGGTACCTCCTCTGTATAAGATTTTTAAGTTTTCAAAACAGAGACAGAGACAAAGAGAGGTAGAGAGAAAATATTAAGTTAAATCATGAATAAACACATCCAGTAAACACTCAGCCCACAGCTTTGTTGAGTTTTCATCACCCACGGTAGGCGCAACACTATTTGCTGGAAAGAAAAAAGGAAGATACACAAGATCCAGATCTTATAATTTATATAATTTGAACTCTTGATCTTATGGATCTTATGGACTAACAACAAACTAAAAATACCCAGAGAGAGAAAGGTATTTACCCATGGGCACCTGGCCAATTGGTAGCAGGGCTAAGCTTGGGAGATGAATCTCCTGGTCCACAAACCTGGGCTCTTTCTACTTCCCAAGTCCTCTCCAGGATACCCCACTTCCGCTTCATAACACTGCAGACAGAGCCCTTGGGTCTGGGCGAAGAAGCTTCTTTATATTACATTGGTCAAGTCTTCCTGTTCTGATGAGTCTGGCTTCAGCTCTCAACCACGGAGTTCTTGAATTTCACTTCTTTTTAGCTCTATGGAAACTTTCCTCTTTCTCAAAGTACAATCGATGAAGCATTGAGCTAGGCTACTTTTAGCATCTAACTATTATTTGAAATATTTTTCTAGAAAATTGATATTTGAGACCTAAGCAACTGATAAATGACCTTTTTGAGACAACTGTGTTCATAATTTAAGGACTGACTATCAAGTCATGTGATAATAATTTGTATATTTGACAGGAAGATTTTCAAGACATTCTGTCCAATGGAAACTGTCAGCAGGTGATACTTTCAGAACATTAGGAGACTTCATAAGTGATGGGGAGTATGGCCATGCACTGCTTAACATACCTGTCAAGTTGGCGCCCTCACTTATATGAATCTTATCACACACTGCCTTACACATTCACACACAGGCACCAATACACAGATTGATAAATTAATATCTTGCATTTTCCCTCATCTTCAGAAGCCTAAAATTCTGAATCTTCCTGGTTTGTATTTGGAATAAAATTGCATGTTAATATTTTCTTTCTTTTCCCTAATAAATGTACCTGATTAAAACTTAAAATCTAACGTCAAATATCTCCAGTTTAATTTCCCTTTATATTCTTTCTTATCAATCCTTGAAATCATCAAACACCTTTCTCTGGAATTGAGTCTGAGGGGTACATAGATCTGGAGAAGGAGCAGAACTTGAGGGAGTACAGTTCTGTTACTGGTTTCTGAAAGTCCTGCTGTTTGCATTTTGCACATCTTGACACTCACAGCCCTTGGCCTTTCTGTGGTTAGGCATTTACAAGGGATAGTGGGAGGGAAATAAGTGGAAGGAAATCGAGTCTTTGTAGTCTGTGCCCAAAAGGGTAAAACTGAAAGATCTGCCAAGGCCTTCTCCTTGGTACACATACATGAAAGTTAACTTACCTGCAACTTTCTTCCAAACTGACAACAGGAGTAACAACTGTAAACCCACATATACTAGTGACTTCCACATGTAATTTCTGTCTTGGACCCTTCTGCAAAAGCCCAAACCCACATATCCAAGAGTCTGTTGAAAGTCTCCTCCGAGATGAATGGGCCTGCCTAGAGCACCATGCCCAACACTGAGTCCATCGTCTCCACTCTTTCTCATCCGTAACCTGCCCACCATCCACCTACCAAAACCCAGATGATCCAGTGGCAAGTGAAGTAGTCGGAGTCCCTGACCTAAAGGTAGTGGCTTCCAGTCAGAGATAGCAGGCAGCTGGTCCACCCCAGCCTCCCTGCTCCCTGCCCCTGGGAAGCTGTACTTTCCTATAAACTACATGACCCTGGTCACAAGGAAGCAAATGTCACATGATGGAAACTCATGGATGCTTCAAAGAGCCCTTTGTTTTCTTAATATTGGACATCCAATCATTCTCCATCGATGGGCATTTGGAAGGTTCCCACATTTGCACTATCACAAACAATGTCATATTTAATCGCAGTGTTGTGGTCAGCACAAGAGTGAATAGAGGATGCATTCACAAGTAGAAATGCTGGGCTGAGAGTGTGCCCCTTTTCAAATTTACTGAATATTTCTAAATTGCTCTCTAAAGTCATGCCAATCTGTGGGCCCTCAAGCAAGCAAGCTATCTCTCCACATCTTCAGCAGCATTTGGTATTATGACATTGTTGTATTTTTGCCAATCTGATTGGCGTGAAGAGGTTTCTCAGTGTTGGCTGCATGTCTGTGACTCTGATTACTAGGGAGACTGAGAATCTTTTAGATGTTTATGAGTCACACATGCCTCTTATGTGAACTTCTTGTTTATATTTTGGCAACTTATCTATCAGATTGTTTGTTTGCTTTCTCATTTTGATAAATTACTTTAATATTCTGGATACTGATCAGTTTATTATAGATGTTATAAATATTTTTCCTAAATGCTTTCTATCTTTTAGCTTCTGTTATAGCATGCTTTTTCAAAATGAGGTTTTTAGATTGATGTAGACTAATTTTTTTCTTTATGAGTTGCTCTTTTTATATTTTTTTCTGATATATACTGTCCTTTTCAAATTATAAAGTACATTTTTATATGTTCTACTAACAATTTTCATTTGAGATATACACATATTTTCTTGATTCTCTCTTCTATTCCATTGATGTACATATTCATTGCTAACGTAATCTTGTTATAGCTTTAAAATAAACGTAATATGTAGCAGGTCATGTCCACCTTACTTGTTAAACTTTTTTATAAACTTTGGTCTCGTATTTGAGTTTTCTTACGCCAAATGCATTCTAGAATCATGTGTCAAATTCTTATTATTTATTTGGAAACAAGTTGTATAGATTGATTTGTCCATCAATAAAATCCTCATAACTTTGATTCTTACCACAATTAAATATGGACTATATCATTTTAAATTAAAACATTCTTTAATACTTTAATATCTTCAATATCATTTTACATATGTTCTCCATATTTTGATAAACACTTTGTTACCTTGATTCCTGGGTGAACCCATAGTTTTATTTCCATTACAAGTGGTGTATTCCTGCATCTGTATTTCTTGGTTGCTTCTCACTGGTTTACACTAACATCATTCATTTTGTGCTTTGATCATATATCCAATGATTCTGATAAACTTTCATTTTAATTTTAGTGATTACTGGATTAAAACACCTCTCTGAGCATAAGTGTAGTTTCTTCTACAAGAAAGTTAGAAAATATAGTATCTACATCTTAGATTTTTTTCTGATTATTAACTGAAATATATATAGTATAAAGTCATAATTCTTGGTATACATTACACATGTAATGAGTATTCATTCATTTCTTTTGATTCCTCTATTTCACAGATAAATGTAATAACAAATACAAAGACATTTTATTCACTAACTCTAATTTACACGTTCAGGAGATCATAACGTCTATTTATGATCTAGGCAGTGCATACTACCCAGAATTCACACTCTTTGAGAGCAGGTAGTCTGTTAAATAATCTACTGATGTGTCCCAAGGCCCAAAACTGGGTCTGGCACATACTGAGCATTGAATAAAGGACAAATAAAGACATTAATACATCCAAACATGTAGTAACTGAGGAAGGTCATTATTTTTTTCCCCAAGATAGCATTCAAATGGGATTTGCTATTTTGAGTAACTTACTTTTAATCCCAAACTTTTAGGCCCTATTTCAGTTAGTCAAGTTGCATGGAGGCACATTTTCTTACAGTCCTATAATCTACCCCACCCATTAGCTCCGTACTTAACCCTACATGGACCCTCCTTCCATTAAGATCTTCTTCCTCTTACTTCACATTACTTAACTCTCCTTGGATCTTGCACAGCTCTTAATCTTCACAGCCCTTTGACAGTTCACCTATGTCTGCCTCTTATGCCACAAGTCTCCCACTCAAGACTCTATGTCTCTCAGGGTGTGTCTTCAGGAGTTCCCTGGATATCTCTGAGCCTTCCAGTTTCATAATGACTTCCAACTACAACACAAGTACTTACCTCCTAATGTGTGTTGAATGTATGTGAGAACCAATGAATGGATACTTCCTATATTTCTTCACACATTTGGCTCCTCACTACACCTCTATCTCCTCTCCAGATTAGAACTCTTCAGCAACTCCCCTCACTCAGGGGTCTGTCTCCAGGACTCCTTCCATCGCCTGTGTGCTCTCATTCATCAGGTCTCTGGCCAGCTTCCTGAGTCCATTCTGCACATGGGTCGCATCAAATATCTGTGTATTCCATCATGGAACTGCATTGTTTTCTGGGTCTCCACTGTGGACATGTGTTTTCATATAGAATAGATTTCTTTACACCACACACTTTGGCTATTTCTTTTTGTCTTTCACACGTGAGCCACGTGTTCCTTCTCTGTCTTCTGCTCATGTCTTATGTTCCTCTAGTACTTACTGATGTGCACCACCATTGTTCTCTCACTGGCTTAAAGGTCCTAAGAGCACATGTACTGTGTTTATCATTAAACCCATCAGCTACTACAGTGTCTGGCAAAATATAGATGATCTACAAATATTAAACTTAGTGCTTCATTAGGATAACAGATTTTAAAATAATTTTAGAGGTGTTTCCTGAAAATGGAGGGCAGAGATTTGGCTTATCAAGATGAATAAAAAGAGCTAGGGAGATGTCATGGAGCCTTCTTCAGCAGAGAGTGGCTGGTGAAAGCAAATTAACATACTAGAAAGGTTGAAAAACCAAGAAACACAAGTGTGTGCATCTGGGGACTGACACATAAGACTAGCAACTCAATGTTTATTTTTCTTTTCCATCTGTTTTATGTATATCATGAATGTATACATCCATGTAGAAGAAAAATGACAAATATATTTTGGCTTTAAATTACATTAAGCTTGAAGATCATTTTGAAATCATTTTGATCAGTATACGCAACCTAAATACTTTGACTTCATGGCGTTCCTGCATCCTGTTTTCTCCGCACATGCCTAGTGTTCATAGTGGGAATCAGATTTTCCCCCCAAAAAAGCAAGAAAAACAATTTTTATTTATCTCAAAGTTGTAACAGTTATGCATATTTAAAGTAATTTTCCAACCCCTCTCAAGAATAATTGTTGATGTAGTTTTTGATATTACAAAAGACAAAACAATATATTTTCATTGCTGATGTTGCTCAGTAGCTAGTTTTTTAGACTAGTGAATAGACAAATAAACGAGAAAATACTTGTTTTTATGACTAAAATATTTTTATAGAAAACATCTAAAAATTAACAATGAAATTAATTTATGGTGTCTTTTACAAGTTTTGTAGCACAAATAAGGAAATACTTAACTACTGAATCTTAAATTTACCAGAGCACTTTGCAAAGGATTTGGTTATTTAGGGAATTTTTTTTCTAACTTTGTAACAACAAAATAAATGTGGATGAAATTCAGAAACCTTAGGCAACATCCATTGTTTCACAATAACTATGGGCACCAGAGTCCCCATAGGTCACACCATGTGTAAATAATAGCACCAGCTCTACTGGGAAGTTGAAATGCTTCCATGTGTAACAGTGCTGTGGGAGCACCTCTGAAAATGGAACGCTAGACATGGAATCTTTTTCTCCCCAAAAGTGTTCCAGATAGTTGGTGACAGATTTAAAGTTGAATTGTTTAACATGGACACGTAAAACAATTATCCAGAAGGACAAGATGTTGTGGCAGTATTTTTTCTTCTTCTAATAGAATCTTTATTATAGTCAGATACCTACTCCCCCAGACAACCTGTTTGCCTCTGGGAAAGCATAAACTCTTTCTTAGACCCCTGGGCACAATGAATTTAACTACAGTCACAACTTGTTGCCCATCAGTGGGTCTTAGCAATGGGCTTGTAGAACAATTAAGGCCAAATAAAAGCATCAAGATATTTCCCTGTGGCCTCTAGAAAAATTATCTTTTGGTTCTCATCCTCCCTCTCTCTTCCCTTCTTTCTCCTCCCTTTTCTCCCTCTACTTCTTTTTTCTCTTCCTCCTCTTTCTCCTCCTCCTCCTACCCTTCTTCTTCTTCTTCTTCTTCTTCTTCTTCTTCTTCTTCTTCTTCTTCTTCTTCTTCTTCTTCTTCTCCTTCTTCTTCTTTCTTCTTCTTCTCCTTCTCCTCCTCCTCTTCCTTCTCCTTTTCCTTCTTTTTCTCCTCTCCTCCTTCTCCTCCTCCTCCTCCTCTCTCTCTATGTTTTAACACAAAGATGTGAAAGACTGAGAATGACTGGCAGAGATATGAACGGGCAATGGCCAGACCAGACATAAAAATAACACTCCGACCCAAAAGTTGTGGCAGCTTGCTCAGGAAGCCAACTCACACACTACAGTACCAGCCCAGGAAACCAGCCTGAGATCTATGAGTCAGACTCATAGGAAGCCAGACCACCCTAACAACTGGTTCAGGAGGCTAAACAATAACTCCTGTAATAATTAGTGCCAAATGGCTAGCACATGATTAATAACTGGCAGCTTCCCTGATATTGTCCCTGCTTTCAACTAAGGACCAACCAGCGAAAGCCAAATATGCTGCCCTAACCAATCACGTAGGCAATCCCTCTTCTAGTGAGCCACCTCAGCTTTCCAAGGCAGGCTGTCTGTACTGCAACAGGGCTCACCTGTTTCCCACTGTGAAGCTTCCCCTCTCCTCTGCCTGCCTGTGATTCTTGGTCAAATGCAGTGATGGTGGCTGGCCCCCTTGCTAGAGCAGCTCTGGGTGAATGGCCTCTTTGCCTGTTCTCATTGGGCGATCTTCATTTATTCCCATGGATATGAAACTCATCATCTCTCTGCCAGTCCGGACTTAAACGGACGTGCATAAGAGGGCAGACCTTCGAGCATCCCAGAGAATCAGAACTGGGCCCTGACTGAGCACAAGCTGAGGCCTCCCTGCCTCAGATCCCCAAGTGGTAAACTCATAAGTGTCTTTCATTATTAATGCCGATTTCCCTTTCTGTTTCTATCAGCTTCATCTTAAAAACTCCAAGTCAATACAGAACTTAAAATAGAGATTTTAAGTCAACATAGAATTTAAAATTGGGAGTGCTAACATAATAGACTAAAATGTTGAGCTAACTGAGGGAGAGAGGCAGCAAGGACCCCCATCTGCTAGGTTGGGAAATGGATTAAAGCACTGTGTTATGGGCCAAACAGTACTGCTGCATTTGGGAATATGGCAGGAAACCAGACATTTAGGAGAGGACAGTATTCAGGCAATTGTGAAAGGGAGAATATTTATTAATAAAAAAGGGAGGGTCCTGCCTGGCGTTTTAAGGCAGCCAAACAAGTGAGTTAAATGTAGCCTTTTGACAGCCATAAAGAAGGATAGAGGTGGCTCTTATTTGGCAATATGTGGGGGCAGTCTAGGGGGATTTCCAGGAGCACAAAGGCTCAGCTGAACTTCAGCATTGTCATCAGCATGTGTTGATTTGTGGTCTTCCTCAAACCATAAGTCAAGAAGCAGCAAGGTTTTAGGCTGAAGATGACCTGTCCAAAAGTAAAATGGCAAGAAAGACCAAAACCCTCTTCATCAGTGGAATACATTTCAAAAGGAAGACAGAAACTTAAGCCATTTCTTGGGGTTAAAAAAATGCCATTTGATCCCAAGTGAAAATCTGTGTCAGGAGACTAGATAGGTAGGTGCAAAGTTTAGCAGGAGATAGATGAGATATGAAACAAATTTGAACCCTGCTGTATGAGTTCATTCTCACGCTGCTAATAAAGACATACCTGAGACCAGGTAATTTATAAGAAAAAAGAGGTTTAATGGACTCACAGTTCTGCATGGCTGGGGAGACCTCACAATCATAGTGGAAGGCAAAGGAAGACCAAAGGCACATCTTGCATGGCAGCAGGCAGGAGAGCATGTGCAGGAGAACTCCTTTTTATTAAACCATCAGCTCTCATGAGACTTATTCACTATCACAAGAATAGCATGGGAAAAACTCACCACCATGATTCATTTATCTCCCACCAGGTCCTTCCCACAACACATGGGGATTACTACAAGTCGAAATGAGATTTTGTTGGGGACACAGAGCCAAATCACATCACCTGCCAAGCACCCCACACTTAGGCACTGTTGACCTGACAGAGGGCAAGGCAGTTTCTGAGAAGGTACAACCCAAATGTATCCTGATTCTGGGATCTTTTTTTCATCTAAATTCCCCATACCTGTAGCTGGAAGGAAGCTGAGTTTGTTAAGCTTGATCCTAGGGGAATAGCGGCAGCAGTATGTTGCTAAGAGATAGAAATTTCCAGACTCAAAGGAAAGGGGCAGACAAGACCATTAGTTGACTAGAAGAAGATAGTAACCATTTAAAGGATTCAAACTGCCAAAGAAATCCAAGTCTGGGCTTGTGTACTTCTAAATTGAGCACCCGCACAACATCTCCATCAGCTCAATTTGCAGCAATAAGATTTAGGTTATTAAAATAGAATCAGGAAGGACATCCGGCACCTCAGCGACAATTCAGTGGGCAAGGCGAGCCTTCTCAGGGCAGACTTGAGCTGCATGGGCCTCAGGGCAGTGGAGATTCTCAGAATGAACAGTACCAGGAGGCTGGACTTGCCGAACAAGGTGTCCACTCTGTACCTGGGTAGGGGGACTGGCAACAACTGGTCATCAGAGTGTGTTTTTCATGTTGCTTCATATAAGAGTGACTTTTTGACACTGCGATCTCCTCCTTCAATATCACTACATGTTGGGTGTTGCAGGGTGGGTTTTGCGGTGATAAGAAGAGCATGACAGAGCAGAAGCTGCATGAGCCAGAGATTCTGGACTTGGTTTTGGATGCAGTACTGGATGAGGCTTTGGGTTTCTCCGTTTGGCTAGAAACTCAGTATGTTTTTTGTGGAGATGGATGTTTTACATGTGCAATGAGGAGAAGGAGCATGAATCTGTGAACACTGGGTCTTCCAATATCCTGAGGTGTGGGCTGTTGTATGAATTAAGGTTGTCCTCACACTGAGCATGCCATGAAGTCTAGGCCTTCATGCCAGGAAGTTCTGCCTCCTTGAACAGTCCCAGCCATGCAACTCTATGCACGCTGCCTCTATAAGGCCTGTGCATGGCAAGCTGGAGCCACTCAGCATGGATGTCCCCCTGAGGTGGGGGCTATGCAGGAAAGAACATATTGATAAGGTCTGGCAGTAAGGGACAGTTTCTGAACGCTCTGGGAAATATTTTCTGACTCTGAACAAAAAAATAAAAAATAGGCTGTCTGAAAGCGGCATTACACAGATGTGGGCTCTAATGCCATAGTTATTTTCCCCCAACCTAAGAACAAAGTCAGCAAAGAGAATCCAAACCAGAAGCACTGCTGAAGCAGAGAGGCAGCTGTGAGACTCTGCTCCTGACCTCGGGGTGTTGGCTTGTGGGAAACCATAAAGCTCATCACCCTTAGACCGCTTTGATTTGAGTTTCCTGTTCCTTGCAGCTCAAATCTCCTAAAAGTTCAAATTCTCAAGCCTCTAGTTATTTAATATGTTGTTTACCCAGCAAGGTTTTGGCTCTCTGAAGATGATTTTTTTCATGTATTTATATTCTACACTTTGTCAAACAATATAGTAAAGACAATAAAAGGCAGTTGTAGTTGATTACTAGATCCAATGGGTAACATTCATTAAGCAGTATAAATACATTGAGAAAACTTAATACAACTTAGTGAAACAATATTAATAAATGTTAATAGTATGAGGAACTCATGTGTCCTTCACAGCTGGGGTCATTCATTTGTTTTTCTGCCCATGATCATCTCTCTCCTAACACTAAGGTTTAACCCAGCAACTGCTCAATGATCACATGGGCTTGGATGGATGAGCCTCACTGACGTGAGAATGCTATGGATTTCACAGTAGACATGCACCCAGGTACTGCTATGATTTCAAATTATAGTGAGGCTTAGACAGGTTCCACAGATGCTTCCACATCAGACAAACCACAGAAGGTGGAATTAAAATACAATCATGTGATCTCAGAGCAGACCCCACAGCTGAGTGGAAGCCATCCTGATGTCCTCATATTAACACAGACCAACTGAGGCTCTCAGAAAGGCTTGGAATAACGTCCCTTTCTTTTAAAGCTAGTTTCACTGCACTCTTATGACTTGCTCTTGAATAAAACCTGACTACAGCACTAGAGAAAAGCCTCTGAAACCTTTATAGGAAGAAAGTTTACAAATAACAATTGAAGAGACTGGTATGAGTAACAATAAAACTCTGGTCTCGTCAACAGCCAGCTCTGTGTGAATTATTATTTCTTTATTGCAATTTCCCTGTTTGGATAAGTTGGCTCTGTCTAAGCAGCAGACAAGGTGAACCCATTGGGTGGTTACAAATTTTGGGAGCTTATCCAGGATTGCCCTTGTGGTAACTTGCCCATGGTTTGGTAGCTTCCCTCCAGTAATGGATTCAAAGGCCAGCCCAAGAGGCTGCTTAGTTTTCTTGGACTGGGGGCTGACTCTGGTACTGTCTCTACTGGTGGGGTGCTGCTGACTCTTTGCGTGGATTTAATTCCAGTAGAAAAATTGTTCTGGGAATGTGTTCCATAATTGTAGCCCTATTCTAGAGTGTCAGTCTGTAGCCTAGTCATGAAATGTCTGTAGCCGTAGCCCTATTATGGGATGTCTGGTTCAGTGAGTATCCTGGGCATTGCCAATGCCTCCTTCCGTCTCCTGATTCACTCTGGAACCCCATGGTGGAGTGTCTGTCTGTAGCCTCATCGCAGGGTGTCTGTCTGGGTTTGGCTCATTCAGGGGTCTCAGATGGCCCTCCCTAATTAGTAGGAAGAGTCTTGGTTCAGAAGAATTCTCCTCTATCAGGAAGATTTCAGGGAGATTTCTCAGGATGACAATAGGAGGAGGGTTTGGAAGGGATACTCTGGGAATTCTTGGTTAGGGATCTTAATTTGGAAAGCCTTCTGTATTAGTCCATTTTCACACTGCTGTAAAGAACTGCCCAAAACTGGGTAATTTATAAAGGAAAGAGGTTTAATGGACTCACAATTCTGCAGGGCTGGGGAGGCCTCAGGAAACTTATAATAATGGCAGAAGGGGAAGCAAACATGTCCTTCTTCACATGGGAGCCGTAAGAAGAAGTGCTGAACAAAGCGGGGAAAGCCCCTTGTAAAACCATCACATTTCATGAGAACTCATTCACAAACACAAAAGCATGTTGTAACTACCCCCATGATTTAATTCTCTCCCACTGGGTCCCTCCCACAACATGTGGGGTTTATGGGAACTATAATTCAAGATGGGATTTGGGTGGGGACACAGCTAAACAATATCACCTTCTGTCCATCTTGTCTTTGTGTGTATGTTTCTATATGTGGAGGGGATCTCTGAAGGAATTTGTTAGGCCTCGGAGCCCAAGCTAAGCCATCATATCCCCTGTGACCTGCACATGTACATCCAGATGGCCTGAAGCAACTGAAGAACCACAGAAGAAGTGAAAATAGCCAATTCCTGCCTTAATTGATGACATTCCACCATTGTGATTATTTGTTCCCACCCCACCCTAACTGATCAATTGACCTTGTGAAGTTCCTTCTCCTGGACAACAAATCTCAGGAGCTCCCCACGGAGCACCTTGGGACCCCCCGCTCCTGCCCACAAGAGAACAACCCCCTTTAACTAATTTTCCACTACCTACCCAAATTGTATAAAAATACCCTGCCCCTATCTTCTTTGCCAACTCCTTTTTTGGACTCAGCCCGCTTGCACCCGGGTGATTAAAAAGCTTCATTGCTCACACAAAGCCTGTTTGGTGGTCTCTTCACACAGATGTGCATAACAGAATTGTTGATGGAAGTCCAGCAGGCCTAACTCGGAGAACCTTCCTTATTTATAAGGTTACATTCGGTGATCCCTGAAAGAAGTTTAACAAGCCTGATTCAGGATGACCACTCTTCATCTTGCCCAGAGACCACTCATTGAATTCCTGGTTAAAGTCACCGCCTCCCAATCTTGAGTGGATCAAAGACAACAGGAACCAATGGGGAAAAGTTTAAGCCTTGCCAGGTCGATATTGGGTGTTAAATGAGGTGACTATTGTCTTTTGTTATGTGTACTTTTGCTTCTGCTAGGATGGAAAATGTTAATTTGGGTCCCTATTCAGCCCATTGGGCAGCATCTTGCAAAATTGGGAAACTTTTGCCTATGGTTTCATAAAAGAGAGGACGATGATTTTCTTTTGAAATGTTGCTTGGCCTTCCACAATTATGGCACGGTGAACAGGGTCAACTAAAACTGTTCCATTCTTCTAAAAGCTAGAGAGAAAAAGGACCTGGAAACCTGGTATGCTGGCAAAAAGAGTAAGTAATTCTTACCAGCCAAGTTTCTGTTCTTTCACTCTCTATGTGTGTGTTGTGTATGTGTGTGGGGGGGTGGGGGTGGGCGGGGGATAAACAATAAACATCACTGTTTTTCTCCTCTGCAAGTGTTTGGTTAATAGAAAAAAAAAAAAAAAACAGGATTTCTGAGACAGTCTTAGGCTATAGCAAATTTGGTGCACTTTGTGCTAAGAATTTGTCTTTCCGTAATGGAAAGAGGTATCACAGAATAGAATGTGGGAGTAATTCAAAGTAATTTACTTCAACTCTCCCCCTGCTAGATACAGAAGAGAATTTTTTAAATTAGCTTTTCACCATGAGAACATGGTAGGGTTCTTAGAGGCATGAACAATGAATCCCAGGAGAGTATGAAGAATCACCTAAGACTGTGGTCCCCAGGAATTTCCCACTCTCATACTAGTTCACATTCAGCTTCCAGCAGTTTGTCAAAATTACCGTCTATATACCAGTCTATGAGTCTAGTGGCTCACAGGTAAGCTTGTCTCAGATTTGATTCTCTATTCACCTATCTCTCTAGATTTCAAGGAGGCAGCTCACCCTGGTACCTAGAGTCTCTAATAGGTCTAAATAAAGTCATTGATTTTTACTGTATTCCACTTTTTCTTATGTAAGGATGAGAGGCATGACTTCCAAGCTCTGTGTATGTCAAGGTGAAACTTCATCAATAACTTTTTACTATTTGATTTCCCCCTCATTATTACAGGACTTGATGTTTACAATAGTGAGTTTCTTTTTTTTTTTTTTGAGACGGAGTCTTGCTCTGTCTCCCGGGCTGGAGTGCAGTGGCCGGATCTCAGCTCACTGCAAGCTCCGCCTCCCAGGTTTACGCCATTCTCCTGCCTCAGCCTCTCATGTAGCTGGGAGTACAGGCGCCCGCCATCTCACCCAGTTAGTTTTTTGTACTTTTTAGTAGAGACAGGGTTTCACCGTGTTAGCCAGGATGGTCTCGATCTCCTGATCTCATAATCCGCCCCTCTCGGCCTCCCAAAGTGCTGGGATTACAGGCTTGAGCCACCGCGCCCGGCCTAATAGTGAGTTTCTTTATAGCATTTCACTTTCAATAGTCATCACTCTATTGGTTGCTCAATGATTGCTGTCTTCAATAGGGATGGACTAAAAGTTCTATTAGATCAGAAGTCAAATAAGTGTGTCATAAAGAGAAAACAACAAAAATTAAGTCTTTCTAAATAGCTTTCCTTGTGATATAAATATTTTTTTATAATGTCTAATTCTAACATGAAACTAAAATCTAGAGTTTGCTTAGTTAAGCTGAATTAAATTTCCCTTATATTAATAAATATTCTCAGCATTATAACCACACTTTAACTGCTCTTAAGTCCTAAATTAAGTCTTTAATTACATCCTAAACTACTTTTTAAATATATATGTATTTTTATACATATATATACCTATATATAATTTCTCCATAAGTGAGATACCCACAAAACAAAGTACAGAAAAGAAACAAATGATTATAATTTGTTTTCCCACAGTTTGAGTTTTTCACATTGGAGAACAAACAACGGGTAAGTGAGAAAAAATGCCACCAGAAAAGCCTAACAAAATTATACGTTAAGCAATTCAAACTGTGTTATACATACAAAATTTGAAGTTAAGAACGTATCAGGATGATATCTGAGGAAAACACTGATAAATGTATATGTATGTTTTACTTAGTTTCTAACTAGAAGAGCCTTGTCAGGTCACAATCAGTAAAGTTCTACAAAGAAAATGCCTTCCTTCAAAATTCACATAATGTAGTTACATACTATTTCACACAGGTATTAAAGGCTATGAAGAAATCCAAGAATAATGAAATCTAGCAGGGAAGATGAAAGCTACTTACATTAAAAGGCATACTTAGAAATTTTATTTCCGTCTTCGAATTTTGGTTTCCTCACATGCAGGATTAAAAGTACAGCTACTTGGTTTGCAAACTCCTTTATAACTCTTAAAATGTGTGATTCTATAATTAAAATAAATTATAAGTGGTAAATAAACATCAATTAGAGAAAAACTGGTTTTCAATAAGATGACAAAGAAACTTTGGGAAGAATTAATTACAGTATCGTTAGAAAAGAGTTTCGCATTAACCACTAAATTTGAATGCAAACATTTCCTAAGACTCAATAATCCACTTCTAGAGAAATGCATGCACATTTGCATCAAGAAACACACAAACAAATGTTAATTCAAATGTTATCTGTAACATCTCAATCTTGGAACCAACCCAAACATCTAAAGACATTTATAGAATATATAAGTGCATTGTGGTATATTTATTATCCTGTGTGATAAGATAGTACTTGGTCACAAAAACAAACTGCCTTGATGTAGGATAATTTAGATGGGACTTAAAGAGATAATATTAAGTAAAATAATTCACATACAAAATAATGCATCCTGTATTACTCAAGCGCAATAAAGTTTAGAAACTAGCAAAGCTGAACTACTATGATGGAACTCAGGATAAAAGAGGAATGATCCAGAGGACAAAACTGGGAGGTGTGGACTCTAGGCTCCGGCAATGTGTTGATTGTTTGACCTTTGTTATGGCTATGTGAGTGTTCTCCTGTGATGATTTATTGATCAGTATATTTAGGATGTTTGGGGGATTTTATTTTTACTTTATATTTTCTCTATATGGGCTTCACTTCACAATAAACAAAAAGTGTTTTGTTCATTTTTGTTTTATTTTGTTGTGTTTCATTTTCATGGAAACGATTAAATGTGTAATACATAGTAAATGTAGCATATAAGAGTCACAGAATTAAGGCTGACAGGATACAGAATTTCTGGGGATGCCTGGATCCTAGGGCCAGGAATGCTAAAATATACTATTCGCAAGACTGAGGAGAAGCTCTGAAGCTCTAGGACCTTGTAATCCTGCTTACTCACAGTGGGAGAGAAATGAGATTGGTGTCTAGAAAATGGGCTGTGGTTGCTGCAGCACTGTTTTCTGGGGATTTTGGACCAACCTAGTTCTCCCTTTGTTTTGCTTGTAGTTTTCAAGAATAACTATAGGATGTGCTGGGAATGCAACATTCTAAAATTAGCAAGGAGCGGGCCAGAACAATCTGCTCTGTTCCAGCCCCTCTTCCCCCGAATAGGAGGTCCTTCAATGCTTTAGCCCAGCTCACAAGCCCCCAGAGTATACAATCCAGGGTGAGCTGCCTTTCAGAATCCCTAAACTGCAGTGCAAATGAGGCACATAAAGAGGAGACACCATCTGTCCTGGGCAGTTTTTTCAAGCTTTGGGGGACCAGCTCACAATGGATCCTAGGCCTCTGTTGGCCCTTCTTGCCAATCTGTACTTAATGAATCCATTTCATGTAACTTTCTGGGCATGAGGGTTCTGTCTCACCAAACTCAGACAAGTTGGTGACCAGTGCACAGCAAATCAGCTTCACAGTTGTTCAGGTGCTCATTTATAAGCTTGCATTTAAAACATGTCTGTAATAAAATGAATGTGAGATAAACAAATGAAGCCTACAAGTGGACATTAAGTAATCGACTTACTCAGAATTACATTCTGAAGAAGTAGAGTGTTAACTTGTGGGAGCCTCTAGGAAGATACACCTTGACACAACTGACTTCACACAACCATTGTTGAAACAAAGACATGTTGATTTTGCCTCAAATCAATCAATAAATGAAATATTTGTAAATACCATAAAACTCCAATTTTTAAAAGAATTGTAATGTAATATAAACAAGAGGTAGGCTCATTCCAAGCCAGCCCTCTCTCTCTCCATAGTCAGCCTTCCAGCTGGCTGCATAGAGTTTGGTAGGTGAGATCAGGGTTTGGATAAGGGTAAATGGGGACATTTTTAAAGGATGCTGTTTGGCAGATGGCTCACTCCTGTAGGACTGGTGAAGCAAAGGGGCAGCAGGCATGCTCAGGATCCACACATAGGTCTGGTCTGCAACAAGGAAGCCTCTAGGACAGACACGGAGGTTACTCTTTTTTCCCTCTTGGGCTAATGGTGAAAATTCCAGAATGCAGCATGAGGCTTTTGGTACTAACTCCTCTACCGTTAAGTCCATCTGAGGATGATGACAGAGAGACAAATATATTGAGGGAGGATTATGCTCTAGGTGTAGACAAACTAGAAGACAGTAAGTCGTGTTAACGAATGTTCACATTACTTTTGACGAGTGTGTGTGTGGCTATGTGTTCTTGTGTGTCTGTGATGTATGTGTTTTAAGAGATAAAAAAAGAATAATTGTATCAGAAAATCTAGGCTGCCCACTTGAAGCCTCCTCATAGCAAAGGGTAATTAAGGCCTTGCAAGTCTGCCTGCCTTCTTGGTTCGTTGGTTCCTATAAATGTATAGATTTCGAAAAAGTATCCAAGATACACATTAAATCTTTTTTACATATCATGTATTTTTCTTAATAGATTAATAATGAACAAAACTCCTTTCATCCTTCTGTATTTTATTTCATTACACACAACATTAAAAACACAATAAAAAAGAAAAGAAAAATATAACTCATCCAAAAGCCAAATATTTTATTTGTCCACACCTGTCCTCTGTCCCAAGATCCTTTTTTCCAGGATCTAATGTAATAGATCCAGTTTTACACTCTTCTTTAGTACCTTGTTTATATTAACATTGGCTTGTGAATGCTTGGCTGTGATAGATGGCATGTGAAGCTCGCTGTGATTTCTGAGTGGCTATGGTGTTGAATCCGGGGGATGAGCACTAATTTTCATTGTCATTACTCTATTGCACAATTACTTTTCCCTGTATTGCTAATAAGCAGCTTGTCTCTGGTTATACACTCTGACCTAGTTGGCTTTTTTTTTTTTTTCTTCCACTGGAGTATGAGAAGCTACTTGAAGCACGTAGAACAGAACAACTTGTTCCCTATGTGCTGGCCACTGGCCCGCATGGGCATCCAGCCCTACCATGGAATATCTTTTCTGTAAGCAACAATAGAACATTATTACAACTGGGATGCTTATGACAGGGCAAGAAGTCTCATAACTATGATTTTTTTCCTTTGTGCTACTCTTTCTACTGATCACTGGCAAACCTCCCCCCGAAAATGAGTATTGTATCTTTCCCTAAAGTTATCCACTTATCCATAATTTTATTGAGCCAAAAGTGACTCCAGAAATCAATGTAAGCAATATCATTTGAAAATGTTGTTTATTCATCTAAAGTGAACTAATTATCTATCGAGGTTTGAAAGTCTTATGGTGTGCTCAATTCTTTTTTTCAAAGTACAATGAATTTCTTCAAAAGACTGTAACTGTAATAGGCCCTGAATTTTTACAAACAAGCTCATCCAGGAAGTTTGCATACTGTCCAACACCCACCCTCACAAAACAAAACTGGTCATCCAAGCTGTGACTCATTTATTATTTTATACAACAAAAAGGGAGATATTTCCAGTTGTCCAGGCACTATGCTAATTGTTGAAATTATAAAAATGCATCCAGTGAAAGCATCCCTGTCTTCATAGTTATACTCTAGTGAGCAAGGAACATATATAAACAAATAGTTGCAATAAGGTATCAGAATGTTAATGATATAATTCAATACAGGGTAAAAATGAATACAGATTCAGCATCATCAATTATTCCCTGGAATATGAGAAAAGACTTCAGAGACAGTTAGTCACAAAACAGTCTAAATGTTCAATAAGAGTTTCTAGTTACGAAATGAGAAGGTGATCTCAGGAGATATGTGACCAGATAATCTATGGTAGAAATTACACGATGACCTTGGGAAACTAAACTAATTGGGCACGGTCAAAATTTAAAATCTGATCTCTATTGCTATGAGAGTTGAGACAGGAGAGACAGGCAGGGGACTGGTAATGGGGACATGCTAGGAGCTTTCACTTCCTCCTCAAGTCCTCCTTAACCTCACACAAATAGAGATCAGAGCCTTATGCCCCTAAACTGCTTAAGTCTTCAGCTTTTAAGACTTCATAGTATACTCCTCAAATTTCATAATCATACATTACAATGTGTTTTCAAGGACTATTATTTTATTTGTCTGAAACATTCTCTCATGGCTCATTATTTCACAACTGATCTTCATGCATAGAACACTGTTTACATGTAATGTATTCTATGAAACATAAAACCAATGTCCCCAAGGCACTGTTTTATCATGGCTCATCTAGATTCCAAAGTCCACAATAACCCTGATGATCCACGTAGTCATATCATGCTCTCCACAAGTATATGCCTCTGCTTTCTAACACTTGCAACAATATTGGCTCAACTGTCCTAATCCCAATTCCTTCTGGGAATGAGGGGTTATGCTTCTCCTTTCTCTCAAACTTCATTCTAAGTCCTGAGTTTGTTAATTCTAAGTCTAAAAAAATGAATATATAAAAGAGAAACAACCATATTTATAACTTCAAAACACCTCAAGGTCACCAAAAATCTTACCTCTAGTATGAAGGACTTGCCAATAATATATGATGACTATTTAAACCACAGGACTCTAAACTCCATCAGATTAGAGGCTGTTACCTGTGAGATCCTTAACATTTGGTGCTCAATGAGCATTTACTGAATAAGGTGAACGACTGATTAACCTCCTACCTTGTTCCATGAGGGCAGGGATCATACCTGATTTATTCCTAGCACTATGTCTGGCACAAAACAAATGGTTAATAAATGTTTGTTAAATGAACTTCCCATTTTCTCATGACACAAAACACAACCTTATGTTCTTGGTACATGATATACATTATGTTATTGGTACATGATTATCACCACATTACTATTTTTGCTGTCTCCTAGTGCCTTTGTTTTATGAATGCATGTCTCCTTCCTCTAACAGAAGGCAACCTTGTTCATTATTTTCTTCTGCTTATTCAAGGCAGCAAACATTCACTGAGCCTAGCAGTTCTGTTAAGCATTTAAAGGATACAACAATAAATAAGATGTAGTGACTCAAGGAACAAACTCATGAAACTAACATGTTAACACCTGATGAACACATTGTGTCCCAGAAAAGTTGATAGGAAAAGATGTTTAATTCTAATGAGGAGGAAAAGATGTTTAATTCTAATGAAGAGAAAATGGAAGACTCTAGAGAAAGGGTCTCTTGATTTGGCCATGTGGATGCAAGAACATCTATGAACAAAAGGGGGCAGCAAAGTTTGGGAAAGTCTAAAAAAAGCTAGTGTAACTAGGATGTAGAATACATGAAAAAGAATAATGAGGGGAGAGGTGGAGCAAGATGGCAGAATAGAATGCTCCACTTATCATCTCCCCAACAAGGACACCTATTTAACAACTATCTACACACATACACACACAAAAAAAACCTTCATAAGAACAAACAGTCAGGTGAGCACTCACAGTATCTGATTTTAACTTCATATCACTGAAAGAGGCACCGAATAGGTGGGAAAAACAGTCTTGAATCATCTATGTCTCCCCTCCCTCATCCTTTGGCAGTGGCTTTGCAGCACGGAGAGAGAATATGTCCACTTGGGAGAGGGAGAGTGCAGCAAGTGTGAGGCATTGCATTTAACTCAGTGCTGCTCTGTTATAGCAGAAAGCACAATTGGACCAAACTCAGTTGTTGCTCACCTACAGAGAAAGCCTTTAAGCCAGTCCTAGCCAGAGGGGAATCATCCATCCTGTCAGTCAGAACTTGAGTTCCTGCAAGCATCGCCACCTTGGGCTGGAGTGCTCTGGGACACTAAGTAAACTTGAAAGGCATTTAGGCCACAAGGACTGCAACTCCTAGGCAAGTCTTAGTGCTGAACTGAGTTCAGAGCCAGTGGACGGGGGTGGGGGTGGGGGGCGGCGGGGAACATGATGTACTGAGACACCAGTCAGGGCAGATGAGGGAGTGCTGGTTCCACCCCTCCTCAATCCCCAGGCCGCAGAACTCATGGCTCCAATATAGATCCCTTCCTTCTGCTTAAAGAGAGGAAATGGAAGAATGAGGAGGCATTTGTCTTGCATCTTGGATATCAGCTTAGCCACAGCAAGATAGGACACTGGTCAGTGTCGTGAGGCCCCCTTCTCAGGCCTTAGCTCCTGACCAAAATTTTTAGACACATTGTGGGACAGAAGGGAACCCACTCCTTGAAGAGAATAACCCAGTCCTGGCAGGATGCATCAGTGGCTAACTGAAGAGCCCTTGCGCCTTGAATAACCAGCTGATACGTATGTAGTACGTCATGAGCTTTGGATGAGATCCTGAAACTTGTTGGCTTCAGGTGAGACTCAGAACCTTCCCAGCTGTGGTGACTATGGGACAAGATTGTTTCTCCTTGAGAAAAGTGGAGGAACACGTAAAGGAGACTTTGTCTTGCACCTTAGGTACCATCTCTGCCGCAGGGGGGGTAGAACACCAAACAGGCTCTTTAGGTACCTTAGCCAAGGTATCCAGACCTTGGCTCTTAGATGGCATTTCTAGACCAGCTCTAGGCCAAAGAGGAGCCCACTGCCCTGAACGGTGAGTCCCACATCAATCAGCCTTCACCACAAGCTGACTGTGAAGCCCTCGAATCTTAAGGAAACATTAATAGTAGTCTGGCAGTATTTTTCTATGGGCCTGTAGTGGCAACAGCCATGGTGTGAGGCTCCTCTGCCTTTGGAAATGGGAGGGAAGACTTGGAAGGACTACATCTTGTGGTCTGAGTACCAGCACAGCTCCGGTACAATAGAATACCAGGGAAACTTAAGTTTTTTAACTCTTATCTCTGGCTCCTCGACAGCATATCTGGACCTGGCCAGGGAACTCGCTGCCCTGAAGGAAAGGACACAGGCCTGGCTGGCTTTGCCACCTGCTGGTGATAGAGCCCCAAGGCCTTGAGAGAACATAGGTGGTAGCCAAGGAATGGTTCCAGCAAGCCTTGAGTGAGACCCAGTCTTGTGTTAGCTTCAGGTCTGACCCAACACAGTCCTAGTGGTGGTGGCCACAGGGATACTTATGTCACTACACCCCTAGCTCCAGGCAGCTCAGAACAGAGAGAGACTCCATTTTTGTGGTAGAAAGTAACAAAAGAGAACAAGAGACTCTGCCTGGTAATCCAGAGATTTCTTCTAGACTTTGTCCAAGACCTTCAAGGTGTTACCTCTATGAGTCTGCAAGAACCACAGCATTACTGGGCTTTGGGAGCCCCCTAATGCAGATACAGCACAGATCACAACACTTAAGTATTTTGGAATACCTGGAAAGACTTCCCAAGAAGGATGAGTACAAACAACCCTGGACTATGAAGACTACAGTAAATACCTAACACTTCAATGCCCAGACACCAACAAATATCCACAAGTATCAAGTCCATTCAACATAATATGACCTCACTAAATTAGTCAAATAAGACACCAGGGACCAATCCTGGAGGAACAAAGATGTCATCTTTCAGACAGAATTGAAAGTAGCTATTTTGAGGAAACTCAGAGAAACTCAAGAAAACACAGAGAAGGAATTCAGAATTCTATCAGGTAAATTTAACAATGAAATTGAAATAATTTAAAATAATCAAGCAGTTCTGGAACTGAAAAAATACAATTGGCATATTGAAGAATGCATCAGAGTCTTGAGAGCAGAATTGATGAAACAGAAGAAACAATTTGTGAGCTTGAAGACTGGCTATTTGAAAATACATAGAGAAGACAAAAGAAAAAACAATAAAAAAAAATGAAGCACACCTACAGGATCTAGAAAATAGCCTCAAAAGGGCAAATCTAAGAGTTATTGGAATTACAGAGAAAGATAGGAGAAGAAAGTTTATTCAAAGAGAAAATAACAAAGAACTTTCCAAACATAGAGAAAGATCTCAATATTCAAGTAGAAGAAGGTTATAGAATACCCAGCAGATTTAATCTGTAGATGACTACCCTCAAGGCATGTAATAATCAAAATCACAAAGGTCAAGGATAAAGAAAGGATCCTAAAACAGCAAGAAAAAAGAAATAAATTAATATACAGTGGATCTCCAGTACGTCTGGTAGCAGACCCAAAAGATATTGGCGTGGCATATTTGAAATGCTGAAGGAAAAAAAATTTTACCCTAGAATAGTATATCTAGCAAAAATATCCTTCAAATATGAAGGGAAAATAAAGACTTTCCCAGACAAACAAAAGTTGAGGGATTTCAATAACATCGGACCTGTACTACAAGAAATGCTAAAGTGAATATTTCAGTCAGAAAGAAAAGGACTTTAATGAGCAATGAGAAATCATCTGAAGGTACAAAACTCATTGGTAATAGTAGGTGACCAACAACCAGAATATTATAACACTGTAACTGTGATGTGTAAACTACTCTTAAGTAGACAGACTAAACAATTAATTAATCAAAAATGATAATTACAACAATGTTTGAAGACATAGACAGTACAATAAGATATAAATAGAAGCAGCAAAAAGTTAAAACTTGAGGAGAAAAGGTAAACTGTAGAGTCTTTATTAGGTTTTTTTTTTCTTACCTGTTTATGCAAACCATGTTTTTATCAGCATAAAATAATGAGTTATAAGATGGTATTTGCAGGGGGGACCCCAAGATGGCCGAACAGGAACAACTCCAGACTCCAGCTCCCAGCATGAGCGACACAGAAGATGAGTGATTTCTGCATTTTCAACTGAAGTACTGGGTTCATCTCACTGTGGCATGTCAGACAAGCGGTGCTGGTTAGTGGGTGCAGCCCAACCAGTGAGAGCTGAAGCAGGGCGAGGCATTGCCTCACCTGGGAAGTGGAAGGCAGAAGCGAATTCCTTTTCCTAGCCAACGGAAACTGAGACACACAACACCTGGAAAATCAGGTAACTCCCACCATAATACTGTGCTTTATCAAGGTCTTAGCAAACGGTACACCAGGAGATTATATCCCACAACTGGCCCAGAGGGTCCCAAGCCCACAGAGCCTCTCTCATTGCTAGCACAGCAGTCTGAGATCTAACTGCAAGGTGGCAGCGAGGCTGGCAGGGGGGGCCCACCATTGCTGAGGCTTAAGTAGGTAAACAAAGCTCGAACTGGGTGGAGCCCATCACAGCTCAAGGAGGCCTGCCTGCCTCTGTGGACTCCACCTCTGGGGACAGAGCATAGCTAAACCAAAAGCAGCAGAAACCTCTGCAGATGTAAATGTCCCTGTCTGACAGCTTTGAAGAGAGCAGTGGTTCTCCCAGCACGGAGGCTGAGATCTGAGAACAGACAGACTGTCTGCTCAAGTGGGTCCCTGACCCCTGAGTAGCCTAACTGGGAGACATCCCTGACTAGGTGCAGACCAATACCTCACACCTCACACGGCAGGGTACAACCCTGAGATGAAGCTTCCAGAGGAAGAATCAGACAGCAACACTTGCAGTTCAGCAATATTCTATCTTCTGCAGCCTCTGCTGCTGATACCCAGGCAAACAGGGTCTGGAGTGGACCTCAAGCAATCTCCAACAGACCTACAACTGAGGGTCCTGACTGTTAGAAGGAAAACTAACAAACAGAAAGGACACCCACACCAAAACCCCATCAGTACATCACCATCATCAAAGACCAAAGGCAGATAAAACCACAAAGATGGGGAAAAAGTGGGGCAGAAAAGCTGGAAATTCAAAAAATCAGAGTGCATCTCCCCCTCCAAAGGAATGCAGCTCATCACCATCAACGGAACAAAGCTGGACAGAGAATGACTTTGACGAGTTGAGAGAAGAAGGCTTCAGTCCATCAAAATTCTCAGAACTGAAGGAGGAACTACCTACTTAGGGAAAGAAACTGAAAACCTTGAAAAAAGAATGGAAGAATGGATAACTAGAATAACTAATGCAGAGAAGTCCATAAATGAACTGATAGAGATAAAAACCATGACAAGAGAACTACATGACAAATACACAAGCTTCAGTAACCAACTCGATCAACTGGAAGAAACAGTATCAATGATTGAAGATCAAATGAATGAAATGAAGCAAGAAGAGAAGTTTAGAGAAAAAGGAGTAAAAAGAAATGAACAAAGCCTCCAAGAAATATGGGATTATGTGAAAAGACCAAATCTATATCTGATTGGTGTGCCTGAAAGTGTTGGGGAGAATGCAACCAAGTGGAAAACACTCTGCAGGATATTATCCAGGAAAACTTCCCCAACCTGTTGGCAAGGCAGGCCAACATTCAAATTCAGGAAATACAAAGAATGCCACAAAGACACTCCTCGAGAAGAACAACTCCAAGACACATAATTGTCAGATTCATCAAAGTTGAAATGAAGGAAAAAATATTAAGGGCAGCTAAAAAATGTTAACCCAACCAGAGAGAAAGGTTGGGTTACCCACAAAAGGAAGCCCATCAGACTAACAGCAGATATCTGGGCAGAAACTCTCTAAGCCAGAAAAAAGTGGGGGCCAATATTCAACATTCTTAAAGAAAAGAATTTTCAACCCAGAATTTCATATCCAGCCAAACTAAGTTTCATCAGTGAAGGAGAAATAAAATCCTTTATAGATAAGCAAAGGCTTAGAGATTTTGTCACCACCAGGCCTGAAGGAAGCACTAAACACGGAAAGGAACAACTGGTACCAGCCATTGCAAAAGCATGCCAAAATGTAAAGACCATCAATGCTAGGAAGAAACTGCATCAACTAGCGAGCAAAATAACCAGCTAATATCACAATGATAGGATCAAGTTCACACATAACAATATTAACCTTAAACGTAAATGGACTCAATGGTCCAGTTAAAAGACACAGACTGGCAAATTGGATAAAGAGTCAAGACCCATCAGTTTGCTGTACTCAGGAGACCCATCTCACATGCAGAGACACACATAGGCTCAAAATAAAGGGATGGAGGAAGATCTACCAAGCAAATGGAAAACAAAAAAAGGCAGGGCTTGCAATCCTAGTCTCTGATAAAACAGACTTTAAAACATCAAAGATCAAAATAGACAAAGAAAGCCATTACATAACGGTAAAGGGATCAATTCAACAAGAAGAGCTAACTATCCTAAATATATATATCCTAAATATAACTATCCTAAATATATATGCACCCAATACAGGAGCACCCAGATTCATAAAGCAAGTCCTTAGAGACTTACAAAGAGACTTAGACTCCCATACAATAATAATGGGAGAATTTAACACCCCACTGTCAACATTAGACAGATCAATGAGACAGAAAGTTAACAAGGATATCCAGGAATTGAACTCAGCTCTGCAATAAGTGGACCTAATAGACATCTACAGAAACATCTACAGAACTCTCCACCCCAAATCAACAGAATATACATTCTTCTCAGCACCACATCGCACTTATTCCAAAATTGACCACATAGTTGGAAGTAAAGCACTCCTCAGCAAATGTAAAGGAACAGAAATTATAACAAACTGTCTCTCAGACCATAGTGCAATCAAACTAGAACTCAGGGCTAAGAAAATCAATCAAAGCCACTCAACTACATGGAAACTGAACAACCTGCTCCTGAATGATTACTGAATACATAACAAAATGATGGCAGAAATAAAGATGTTCTTTGAAACCAATGAAAACAAAGATAAAACATACCAGAATCTCTGAGACACATTTAAAGCAGTGTGTAGAGGGAAATTTTAGCACTAAATGCCCACAAGAGAAAGCAGGAAAGATCTAAATTGACAGCCTAACATCACAATGAAAAGAACTAGAGAAGCAAGAGCAAACACATTCAAAAGCCAGTAGAAGGCAAGAAATAACTAAGATCAGAGCAGAGCTGAAGGAGATAGAGACACAAAAAACCCTTCAAAAAATCAAGGAATCCAGGAGCTGGTTTTTTGAAAGGATGAACAAAATTGATAGACTGCTAGCAAGACTAATAAAGAAGAAAAGACAGAAGAATCAACTAGATGCAACCCGGGAGGTGGAGCATGGGGGAGGCAAGATCGCACCACCGCACTCCAGCCTGGGCAACAGAGCAAGACTCCGTCTCAAAAAAAAAAAATATATGATAAACAGGTTATCACCACCGACACCACAGAAATACAAACTACCATCAGAGAATACTATAAACACCTCTAAGCAAATAAACTAGAAAACCTAGAAGAAATGGATAAATTCCTGGACACATATACTCTCCCAAGACTAAACCAGGAAGATGTTGAATCCCTGAATAGACCAATAGTAGGCTCTGAAATTGAGGCAATAATTAAGAGCCTGCCAACCAAAAAAAGTCCAGGACCATACATATTCACAGCAGAATTCTACCAGAGGTACAAGGAGGAGTTGGTACCATTCCTTCTGAAACTATTCCAATCAATAGGAAAAGAGGGAATCCTCCCTAACTCATTTTATGAGGCCAACATCATCCTGATACCAAAGCCTGGCAGAGATACAACAAAAAAAGAATTTTAGACCAATATCCCTGATGAACATCAATACAAATATCCTCGATAAAATACGAACAAACTGAATCCAGCAGCACATCAAAAAGCTTATTCACCATGATCAAATGGGCCTCATCCCAGGGATGCAAGGCTGGTTCAACATATGCAAATCAATAAAAGTAATCCAGCATATAAACAGAACCAAAGACAAAAACCACATGATTATCTCAATAGATGCAGAAAAAGCCTTTGACAAAATTCAACAGCCCTTCATGCTAAAAACTCTCAATAAATGTGGTATTGATGGAACATATCTCAAAATAATAAGAGCTATATATGACAAACCCACAGCCAATATTTTACTGAATGGGCAAAAACTGGAAGCATTCCCTTTGAAAACTGGTACAAGACAGGGATGCCCTCTCTCACCACTCCTATTCAACATAATGTTGGAAGTTCTGGCTAGGGCAATCAGGCAAGAGAAAGAAATAAAGGGTATTCAATTATGAAAAAAAAGAAGTCAAATTGTCCCTGTTTGCAGATGACATGATTGCATATTTAGAAAACCCCATTGTCTCAGCCCAAAATCTCCTTAAGCTGATAAGCAGCTTCAGCAAAGTCTCAGGATACAAAATCAATGTGCAAAAATCACAAGCATTCTTACACACCAATAACAGACAAACAGAGAGCCAAATCATGAATGAACTCCCATTCACAATAGCTTCAAAGAGAATAAAATACCTAGGAATCCACCTTACAAGGGATGTGAAGGAGCTCTTCAAGGAGAACTACAAACCACTGCTCAGTGAAATAAAAGAGGACACAGCAAATGGAAGACCATACCATGCTCATGGAGAGGAAGAATCAATATTGTGAAAATGGCCATACTGCCCAAGGTAATTTATAGATTCAATGCCATCCCCATCAAGCTACCAATGACTTTCTTCACAGAATTGGAAAAAACAGCTTTAAAGTTCATAGGGAACCAAAAAAGAGCCTGCATTTCCAAGACAATCCTAAGCCAAAAGAACAAAGCTGGAGGCATCACGCTACCTGACTTCAAACTATACTACAAGGCTACAGTAACCAAAACAGCATGGTACTGGTACCAAAACAGAGATATAGACCAATGGAACAGAAC
>NC_045441.1:35178370-35240160 GCF_002776525.5 Piliocolobus tephrosceles
AAGACGTTACTTGCTCCTCCTTGCCTTCAACCATGCTTGTGAGACCTTCCCAGCCAAGTGGAATTGTAAGTCTATTACACCTCTTTTTCTTCCCAGTCTTAAGTATGTCTTTCTCAGCAGCCTGAAAATGGACTAACAGATTTTATGATTGGTGCAAATTGGCTATGATAAAAATCCTGATGATAGGAAAATTTTAAATTTCCTTATAGTAGAAATATTACCTACTTTAATTTTTAGAGACAAGGAGAAACATTTTTGCACAGTTTGGCTCCACTATTGAAAAAGGGATGCTTTAGGTTGAACCATTGTAGCCTCTATCTTTTCCTAAATAAACACATGAAAGCCTCACGTGTGGAATAAATTTTTAAAAATATTTATCTGGATTTAAAGAATAATAGATCAACAGATACCTCTCAATGTGTTTGCTAATTAATAAAAGTCAGTTTCTTACAAATAACATTTGTTTTTGCACTTGAGCTGCAAGTGCTAAATAATGAAGAAAATGTATCACCTGAAATATACCCATCAATATAAGGCAAGAAAAAAATCTTAACATGCAGCCATTCTGCTTTTGCCATGGCCCTGTCCTGTTTACTTCTTAAGAGGTTTGTTTTTGTACTTTAGTATAAACTTTAGTAAGCTAGAACTGGAAGGTACTTTAATTTATATATATAAATGTTTTTCTTTAATGAAGGCTCAATTACTTGAAATGTAAAACCTTACTGAATACGAATGGAAAAAGTGATGTGTATTATGTCATATTGCTTTTTGTCCATCTTTGTGACTAAATTTATTTACTCACTTCATGTTTTTCACTTATAAAATTGTCAAGCTAGCATGAAAAATTCTTGTTTTCTTAATTGGAAGAGAAGAGACCTGCCAGATTATCTACACTCTTCATGTGTTAAAAGACCATTTCCTGTAAAACTGACCTAGTGGACAAACTGAATTTGAAATAGACTGTAAAGTAAACTATAACTTGTCATTTTAATTTTGTTTAACATGGTTACTGACTTACATGATGTACTGAATATCAAGATAAAGAAAAATGTGTATTAGAAATGTGTAATTAGAATTCTCTGGGTCACCAAGTCAAGGTGCTATTGATCTGTGTTAATCTGAGTAACTTATTGTCTAGCCTATAAATAAGTTCCAAAATATCTAATTAAAAAAACAATAGATGATCACCTGATCACCACTACTGGGTCCTGGAAGAAATCTTCTGTTATAAGGTTGTGAGAGGTCTTAAAAACAACTTGTAAATAGTATGTGATTCTAGATGTACAAATATAGACATGTATGATAAATCTAGGTCTATGAAAACAAGTGAGGGTCAGGCGTGATGGCTCACACCTGTAATCCCAGCACTTTGGGAGGCTGAGGCAGGTGGATCACCTGAGGTCAGGAGTTCAAGACCAGCCTGGCCAACAGAGTGAAACCTCATCTCTACTAAAAATCCGCAAAATTAGTGGGCATGGTGGCGCATGCCTGTAGTCCCAGCTACTCAGGAAACTGAGAACAGAGAATCACTTGAACCTGGAAAGTGGAGGTTGCAGTGAACCAAGATCATGCCACTGTACTCCAGCCTGGGTGACAGAGTGAGACTCTGTCTGGGAGGGGGTGTGGGGGGGAAAGGCAAGATTCTGGGTCAGATTACCAGATACCAATTTTTGTTCATTAGTTGTTTTTCTTGAGAGGATTTTTAGAAAAACAACTTAGCCTTACATTCCTTGTGTGTCAATGAAGAAAGCAAACAAAATAAATGAAATAAAAATAAATTATCAATAGATGAATGTAGAAGGGAATGAGTTTTGAGAAATTTTGTGCTGTCGATTTGAATCGTTCCCCCCATTGGCTTTAATATTTTATCCACATTTTGTCTGAGACGTGCACTGAAAAACATCAATATTGAAAGATTCTAGTGGCAATTCTATAAGCCTCATATTGCTAAATCTGCTCCTGTTAAGCTCACCATTTTGAACTAAGTATAACCATAATATTAGCATGTAATATTGTAGAATATATGCGTGACATTTCCATTCTGAAATAATTTCACTTGTTCTGCCAAATTACTGATAAGAATCCTAATGATAAGCAGAAATGATAGCAAAAGGACTTTAAAGCAGTAGGATTATCCACCATAATGCTTTGCGCAGACAGAGATTTTCAACGCAATTGAGTAAATTAGTAGAAATGCAATTGCTATGTCATATTTAACACTGTGCTTTAGTTTTGTAAGAAACTATCAAACTCTCTACCAAAGTCGTTGCACCATTTCACATTTCATCGGCCAATGGATGAGAGTTTCTGTTGCTCCTTGTTAATTTAGTTTACACTGAAATTTCCCAGCCTTTTAACTACTCACTATTTGTATAAGATTCATTATAAATAAACCTTAATTCTTTTCTGAAGTATTAGAAAAGGCTTATTTGTGTGACTTGCAGAGATGTCCAGAAATACACATTTAGAGAATGCAAGTCCCTTTGCTCAGATGCCAAACTCAGCATCCCGACTTTCTATTGGCATCTTGGTACTTCCATGGACAAACACACTGAGAAAGGTACTTTTATAAAGAAAGGGCATTGGTTCCCACAGCAAGAAGGTTGTTCCTTAACCATGAATTGGCATGTAGATGTGTGAATCAGATCCTATAAACTTTGTTACTGTGAGTCATTCACCCAGAGCTGGTTAGCTGTAAATAAACTTCAACTTTGAGTTCCTGAACTTCAACATCTGAAGTCCAGAGCCAAGACGGATGGTTATTTTCCAGCATGGGGAATCAGCTGGCTCAAATATTTCTGTTTTACCAATTGTCGCAGATAAAGCCTGTGTTACGATTCTCATACGTGACATAAGAGCAGGTATTTAGAATAATTTGGAACATGTGTAATCAACCGACCTTGGAAAGGAAATACGGTATATTTAAAACTTAAACTTTGAAGTTGGAACTAAATTTAAATTTTGGGTCTTTCATTTATTGGCTGTATAACCTTGACAAAGCTCATAACTTCTACAGTCCTTGGTTTTCTCATAAAAAGGATGTGTGTATATATATTCACACGTATATACACATATGTATCTCATTAGGATGTTGCAGGAATTAAGTGAAAAATTACTTGGTAAATTATAAAGCACTGTGTATAAGGCACTGTGTGGATATTGTTCACTATATAGTAGCAGTTAAACTGAGAATTACAGGATTGAGAAACAACTTCGTTATAACTGGAATTCCATATATATCCTAGGAGCCTCAAAACAGGCTGGCCTGATTTTGAAGAATTGTTAAAGAGAAGTCAGTTCCTCTTTAAGGCAATTTCACCCAATGCATATGTATATAATTGGAAAAAAATACAATGACAAGTAAGTATACAGGATTCCACCATAAGTATTTGTCTCATTGGTATGAAGTTACGTTGACTAATCTTAAATTATTTTTATTGGCTATTTGGTTTTAATTAAGTTATGTTATATTCACTGGATAATATATATGCTAATTAGGTTATGTTATATTCAGTGGATAATAGGGTCCATTAAGTCAAGGTCCCAACCTAATAAATTCTCTTTCTGTCACATTTTAAGTTATTTCATTAGTGTACTCAAAGAGAAATTATCAAGTACATTTACTATTTTTGATAATAAATAGTCAAATAATAACAGTCAAATATTAGCTTACCCTATTTAGTTATTTTCACAAGCTAGGCACTATGCAGGGGCACTTCCTAAATATTTCTCCATTTTAGTTTCATATCCAACTGCAATACAGTTTTTATTTCAAGACTGCAGATGAGGAAAAGGAGTATCTGAAAGCATAGGGGAGTCTCTATGGCAATACACAAATGCCAGTTTAGTATTTTCTTACCTCCCTTCAGAGAAAAAATGGTCATTTAGTTAGTCATGGTTTACCTTTGAAAACTATGTTCTCTTCTTGTATATTTGTTTGAGTTCTTTGTAGATTCTGGAAATTAGCCCTTTGTCAGGTGAGTAGATTGCAAAAATTTTCTCCCATTCTGTAGGTTGCCTGTTAACTCTGATGGTAGTTTCTTTTGCTGTGCAGAAGCTCTTTAGTTTAATTAGATCCCATTTGTCAATTTTGGCTTTTGCTGCCGTTGCTTTTGGTGTTTTAGACATGAAGTCCTTGCCCATGCCTATGTCCTGAATGGTATTACCTAGATTTTCTTCTAGGGTTTTTATGGTATTAGGTCTAACATTTAAGTCTCTAATCCATCTTGACCCCATCCAAAAGTGGGGAAAGGATATGAACAGACATTTCTCAAAAGAAGACATTCATACAGCCAACAGACACATGAAAAAATGCTCATCATCACTGGCCATCAGAGAAATGCAAATCAAAACCACAATGAGATACCATCTCACACCAGTTAGAATGGCAATCATTAAAAAATCAGGAAACAACAGGTGTTGGAGAGGATGTGGAGAAATAGGAACACTTTTACACTGTTGGTGGGATTGTAAACTAGTTCAACCGTTATGGAAAACAGTATGGCAATTCCTCAAAGATCTAGAACTAGATGTACCATATGACCCAGCCATCCTACTACTGGGTATATACCCAAAGGATTATAAATTATGCTACTACAAAGACACATGCACACGTATGTTTATTGCGGCACTATTCACAATAGCAAAGACTTGGAATCAACCCAAATGTCCATCAGTGACAGACTGGATTAAGAAAATGTGGCACATATACACCATGGAATACTATGCAGCCATAAAAAACGATGAGTTTGCGTCCTTTGTAGGGACATGGATGCAGCTGGAAACCATCATTCTTAGCAAACTATCACAAGAAGAGAAAACCAAACACTGCATGTTCTCACTCATAGGTGGGAACTGAATAATGAGCTCACTTGGACTCGGGAAGGGGAACATCACACAATGGGGCCTATCATGGGGAGGGGGGAAAGGGGAAGGATTGCATTGGGGAGTTATACCTGATATAAATGATGAATTGATGGGTGCTGACGAGTTGATGGGTGCAGCACACCAACATGGCACATATATACATATGTAACAAACCTGCACGTTATGCACATGTACCCTAGAACTTAAAGTATAATAAAAAAAAAAAAGAAGAAAGAAAACTATGTTCTCAATAACCCAGGATCAGAAGTTTTACAAGGAGGTAGTATCAGGAAAGAGCACGCTTGACTTAGCTCTGTGGTTAACAGTAGACGTTGAACAATCCAAGGCTGTGAAATAAGCAGTTGCATGACACACAGTTCTTTGAATTGTAACTTAACACCCGCTTTCTTATGTCCTTAGGCGAATATTAAAAATTTAATTGCTCACAGCTCTCAGTAATGCATTTCTCCACAGGTGGAGCGGAGATGAGAGAAGAGGGAAAGCTGGCCTTTGTAGTGAAAGCAGGTTCAAATTTGTTCAAATTACCCAGCCAGCCAATCGTCAAAGAGAGTTTTAGTCTATGGAGTTGCAGTACCACTAGCAGCCTTCTGAATGGAATGAAACCCGGTAAGAGTGTTTCTGGTCTGCCCTTATCTTACATACTTGCATTAAGATATTATTTGTGAAAATGAGAGACGGAATAAAATACATAAATAGAAAACTCACTGCAAGTAGGATACCTTTTAAAGTTATCCAAGTATTCTCCCTGAGTCTGCCCGTCTCCAGGGCCTCAGCCTGTGGATTCTAGCTTGGCTGTGGTTGCTAGGGTAATATGGGTGATTCCCACCAGAGTGCAAATCAAGGGAGAGCCTTCCAGCCTTGTTTTTTCAAAGAATACATTTAGGCCGGGCGCGGTGGCTCAAGCCTGTAATCCCAGCACTTTGGGAGGCCGAGACGGGTGGATCACGAGGTCAGGAGATAGAGACCATCCTGGCTAACACGGTGAAACCCCGTCTCTACTAAAAGAATACAAAAAAACTAGCTGGGCGAGGTGGCGGGCGCCTGTAGTCCCAGTTACTCGGGAGGCTGAGGCAGGAGAATGGCGTAAACCCACGAGGCAGAGCTTGCAGTGAGCTGAGATTCGGCCACTGCACTCCAGCCTGGGCGACAGAGTGAGATTCCATCTCAAAATAAAAAAAAATAAAAAAAATAAAAAGAATACATTTAATATCAATATGAGGACTAAAGATACAATTAATGCAGGGAAATCATTGACTTAAAGAGATGTCAGAGACCAACTAAAAAAATTTGTTGCAGAGACAGAAAGAAATTATTGGATTGATTTATCTACTTAGCAACAATCACTAAAAGGAAGATGAGGTCTAACAGAGCTAGCTAAGAAGAACAAAATATAAAGTAAGCCGGTAAAGATAAGACAGAAATTCAAATGGCAATATCAGACAGAGGGAAAACTGTCCATACTCTGGTAGAGCACACTAGTGCCTTCGTGGTCTTGGTCGAGTAGTTTCATCAGCCAGTATGCAGATGTTAAAAGAAAGCTGCAGGTGCTTAACTCACCTCTGTCCCTGATAGGGTGATTCAGCAAAGGATAGTCATGCATGTTTTTCTTCAGTTTCCTCAGTTGCAAAATAAGACAAAGTATTACTTGTCTCATAGGTAAATGGTGAGGAGTATAAATACTTTAAAAAATAAATAGATGCTTCAAGTATCCCAGTGTCTGGTACATCATAAATTCACAACAACAAATCTTAGCTACTATTGTCAATACAGAAGAGACCTCTCCAACAATGTAAAAGTCAAAAGCATAAAATTGATGGGAATGATGTAGAAAATAAAAATGCAATCTAAAGATAATTGGAATCTCTGAGGGGGAAAAAAAAAAAAAAAAAAAACAGAGCCAAAGGAGCCCAAAAATTTTTTACATCATAGACAAAAGAGAAGAACATCTTTCCACAGTAAAATAAAAAGGATTCTTTCAGTACAAATTATACCATATTCTAACCATATTAGGAAGATAATTTCTGGCTAAGTGTTTCATGCATTTTTAGGAACTTTTTGAAGAATAGAAGAATTGGGTTATTTGTTTTTGCATTGTGCATTGTAAGAGTATATTACATATACAAACCTGTTACCAAGCTGGGTGCAGTAACTCATGCCTATAATTTCAGTGCTTTGGGAGTCCAAGGTGAGAGGATCACTTGAGTCCAGGAGTTCGATACCAGCCTGGGCAACATAGTGAAACCTTGTCTCTACAATTATAAACCAAAAAAAAAAAAAGATTAAATAAAAAGTAGGTGGACATGGTGATATGTGCTTGTAGTTCAGCTACTTGGGAGGCTGAAGTGGGAGGATTGCTTGAGCCCAGGAGTTCAAGGTTGCAGTGAACTATGATTACACCACTGCACTTCAGCCTGGAAGACAGGGCAAACCACCTTCTCTAAAAAACAAACCAACAAACAAAAACCAGATCTGTTATCAGATATATGATTTAGAAATATTTTATTCCATTCTGTCTTTTCACTTTTTTGATGGTATCCTTTGACACAAAAAGTTTTAAATTTTGTTGAAGTCCAGTTTATTTGTCACATGTATTTTTAGTGTTTTATCTAAGAAATAATTGCCTAAGTTTATAAGAACTTAATCCTTTCTCTTAAGAATTTTTATACCTTTAGCTCTTACATTTCCATCTATGGTTGTTTACTGTGTATTTTTGTGTATGCTATGAGGTAGGGATTGAGTTTCATTCTTTCACATGTGGATATCCAGTTGGCCACAGCACCATTTGTTAAAAAAGTATTCTTTTCCTATTGAATTGTCTTGGCATTCTTGTTGAAAATTATTTGACCCTTTTGCAAGGATTTATTTCTGAGGTCTGAATTCTGTTCATTGACTATATGTTTAAACTCATGTCAGTATCACACTATTTTGATGACTGTAACTTTGTAGAAAGTTTGGAAATCAGGAGGTGAATCCTCCAGTTTTATTCTCTTGTAAGACTGCTTTGGCTAGACAGGATCTCTTGCAATTCCATATGAATTTTAGATGAGCTGGTTGATTTATTCAAAAAAGGAGCTGGGATTTTGATAACGATTGTGTTAGTTCTGTAGGGCACCACAGGGAGTATTGTCATCTTCACATTATTAAACTATCTGATCCTTGAATATCAGATTTTTTTACATTTATTTAGGTCTTCTTTATTTCTTTTTTTTATTATTATACTTTAAGTTCTAGGGTACATGTGCACAATGTGCAGGTTTGTTACAAATGTATAATTGTGCCATGTTGGTGTGCTGCACCCATCAACTCGTCAGCACCCATCAACTCGTCATTTACATCAGGTGTAACTCCCAGTGGCATCCCTCCCCCCACCCCCCTCTCCATAATAGGCCCTGGTGTGGGATGTTTCCCTTCCGGAGTCCAAGTGATCTCACTGATCAATTCCCACCTATGAGTGAGAACATGCGGTATTTGGTTTTCTGTTTCTGTAGAATTCAGCTGTGAATCGTCTGGTCCCGGACTTTTTTTGGTTGGTAGGCTATTAATTATTGCCTCAATTTCAGAGCCTGCTATTGTTGGTTTAGTCTTGGGAGAGTGTAAGTGTCCAGGAAATTATCCATTTCTTCTAGGTTTTCTAGTTTATTTGCATAGAGGTGTTTATAGTATTCTCTGATGGTAGTTTGTATTTCTGTGGGGTTGGTGGTGATATCCCCTTCATCATTTTTTATTGCAACTTATTTGATTCTTCTCTCTTTTCTTCTTTATTAGTCTTGCTAGCAGTCTATCAATTTGTTGAACTTTTCAAAAAACCAACTCCTGGATTCGTTGATTTTTTGGAGGGTTTTTTGTGTCTCTATCTCCTTCAGTTCTGCAGTTATTTCTTGCCTTCTGCTGGCTTTTGAATGTGTTTGCTCTTGCTTCTCTAGTTCTTTTCATTGTGATGTTAGGGTGTCAATTTTAGATCTTTCCTGCTTTCTCTTGTGGGCATTTAGTGCTATAAATTTCCCTCTACACACTGCTTTAAATGTGTCCCAGAGATTCTGGTATGCTGTATCTTTGTTCTCATTGGTTTCAAAGAACATCTTTATTTCTGCCTTCATTTCGTTATATACCCAGTAATCATTCAGGAGCAGGTTGTTCAGTTTCCATGTAGTTGAGCGGTTTTGATTGATTTTCTTAGTCCTGAATTCTAGTTTGATTGCTCTGTGGTCTGAGAGACAGTTTGTTATAATTTCTGTTCTTTTACATTTGCTGAGGAGTGCTTTACTTCCAACTATGTGGTCAATTTTGGAATAAGTGTGATATGGTGCTGAGAAGAATGTATATTCTGTTGATTTGGGGTGGAGAGTTCTGTAGATGTCTATTAGGTCTGCTTGCTACAGAGATGAGTTCAATTCCTGGATATCCTTGTTAATTTTCTGTCTCGTTGATCTATCTAATGTTGATAGTGGGGTATTGAAGTCTCCCATTATTATTATATGGGAGTCTAAGTCTCTTTGTAAGTCTCTAAGGATGTGCTTTATGAATCTGGGTGCTCCTGTATTGGGTGCATATATATTTAGGATAGTTAGCTCTTCTTGTTGAATTGATTCCTTTACCATTATGTAATGGCTTTCTTTGTCTCTTTTGATCTTTGTTGGTTTAAAATCTGTTTTATCAGGGACTAGGATTGCAACCCCTGCTTTTTTTTGTTCTCCATTTGCTTGGTAGATCTTCCTCCATCCCTTTATTTTGAGCCTATGTGTGTCTCTGCATGTGAGATGGGTCTCCTGAATACAGCAAACTGATGGGTCTTGACTCTTTATTCAATTAGCCAGTCTGTGTCTTTTAACTGGACCATTGAGTCCATTTACGTTTAAGGTTAATATTGTTATGTGTGAACTTGATCCTGTCATTGTGATATTAGCTGGTTATTTTGCTCATTAGTTGATACAGTTTCCTCCTAGCATCGATGGTCTTTACACTTTGGCATGTTTTTGCAATGGCTCGTACTGGTTGTTCCTTTCCAGGTTTAGTGCTTCCTTCAGGATCTCTAGGAGGGCAGGCCTGGTGTGACAAAATCTCTTAGCATTTGCTTGTCTGTAAAGGATTTTATTTCTCCTTCACTGATGAAACTTAGTTTGGCTGGATATGAAATTCTGGGTTGAAAATTCTTTTCTTTAAGAATGTTGAATATTGGCCGCCACTCTCTTCTGGCTTGTAGAGTTTCTGCCGAGAGATCTGCTGTTAGTCTGATGGGCTTCTCTTTGTGGGTAACCCGAGCTTTCTCTCTGGCTGCCCTTAACATTTTTTCCTTCATTTCAACTTTGATGAATCTGGCAACTATGTGTCTTGGAGTTGCTCTTCTTGAGGAGTATCTTTGTGGCATTCTTGTATTTCCTGAATTTGAATGTTGGCCTGCCTTACTAGGTTGGGGAAGTTCTCCTGGATTATATCCTGCAGAGTGTTTTCCAACTTGGTTCCATTTTCCCCCTCACTTTCAGGCACACCAATCAGACGTAGATTTGGTCTTTTCACATAATCCCATATTTCTTGGAGGCTTTGTTCATTTATTTTTCCTTTTTTTCTCTAGACTTCTCACTTCTTTTCATTCATTTGATCTTCAATCATTGATACACTTTCTTCCAGTTGATCGAGTCGGTTACTGGAGCTTGTTCATTTGTCACATATTTCTCGTGTCATGGTTTTTATCTCTATCAGTTTGTTTATGGCCTTCTCTGCATTGATTATTCTAGTTATCCATTCTTCCATTCTTTTTTCAAGATTTTTAGTTTCTTTGTGCTGGGTACGTAGTTCCTCCTTTAGCTCTGAGAATTTTGATGGACTGAAGCCTTCTTCTCTCAACTCGTCAAAGTCATTCTCTGTCCAGCTTTGATCCGTTACTGGCAATGAGCTGTGTTCCTTTGGAGGGGGAGATGCGCTCTGATTTTTTGAATTTCCAGCTTTTCTGCCCCGCTTTTTCCCATCTTTGTGGTTTTATCTGCCTTTGGTCTTTGATGCTGGTGGTGTACTGATGGAGTTTTGGTGTGGGTGTCCTTTCTGTTTGTAAGTTTTCCTTCTAACAGTCAGGACCCTCAGCTGTAGATCTGTTGGAGATTGCTTGAAGTCCACTCCAGACCCTGTTTGCCCGAGTATCAGCAGCAGAGGCTGCAGAAGATAGAATATTGCTGAACAGGAATGCTGCGGTCTGATTCTTGCTCTGGTAGCTTCATCTCAGGGGTGTACCCTGCCGTGTGAGGTGTGAGGTGTTGGTCTGCACCTAGAGGGGGATGTCTCCCAGTTAGGCTACTCAGGGGTCAGGGACCCACTTGAGCACGCAGTCTGTTCTCAGATCTTAACCTTCGTGCTGGGAGAACCACTGCTCTCTTCAAAGCTGTCAGACTGCTGTCAGACTCCACCCAGAGGTGGAGTCTACAGAGACAGGCAGGCCTCCTGGAGCTGCAGTGGGCTTCACCCTGTTTGAGCTTCCCGGAGGCTTTGTTTACCTATTTAGGCCTCAGCAATGGCAGGCACCCCCTCCCCCAGCCTCGCTGCCACCTTGCAGTTAGATCTCAGACTGCTGTGCTAGCAATGAGGGAGGCTCCGTGGGCCTGGGACCCTCCGGGCCAGGTGTGGGATATAATCTCCTGGTGTGCCAATTGCTAAGACCCTTGGTAAAGCACAATATTAGGGTCAGAGTTACCCGATTTTCCAGGTGTTGTGTGTCTCAGTTTCCCTTGGCTAGGAAAAGAGATTCCCTTCACCCTTGCACTTCCCAGGTGAGGCGATGCCTCGCCCTGCTTCAACTCTCACTGATTGGGCTGCAGCAGCTGACCAGCACCGATTGTCTGGCACTCCCCAGTGAGATGAACCCAGTACCTTAGTTGAAAATGCAGAAATCAGCTGTCTTCCCTGTCGCTCACGCTGGGAGCTGGAGACTGGAGTTGTTCCTATTTGGCCATCTTGTTCCCAACCCCAGTCTTCTTTATTTCAACAATGTCATGTAGTTTCCATGATGCAAGCCTTGTACTTCTTTCATTGAATATATATTTTAATAAATGTATTCCTATATTCTTTCATTAAACTTTCCTATTTTCTTATATTGATATTGGTATTATTATAAATGAAACTGTTTTTTAATTAAAAATGGTTTTTAAATTTAAATTTTGAATTGGGCATTGATTATTATCAGGAAATGCAATAAATGTGTGTATGTTGACTTGTATCTTGGAAGCTTGATGAACCCATTTATTGGTTCCAAAATATTTTAAAATACACTCCTAGGGATTTTTTATATTTCAGATTATGTAGTATGCAAATGGACATCATTTGACTTCTTCCTGTCTATTCTCTATGCTATTTATTAATTTATCTCTGCCTAACTGCTCTGTTACAATTTCTAATACAATGATGATGGTTATAAGACATTAGAAAATAACAAGTGTTGATGAGGAAGTGAAATTGGAACACTTGTGTATTGATAGTGGACGTGTAAAATGTTCAGCTCTTGTGGAAAACAGTTTAGTGGTTTCTCAAAATGTTAAATGAAATTACAATATAACCCCACAATTCCAGTCTTATACACAGACCCCACAAAACAGAAAGCAGGTACTCAAAAAAAATCAGGTACACAAATGTATATAACAACACTTTAATGTGGTGAAAACAGCCCAAATGTCCATCCGAAGATGAACACATAAGCACATACAGTAGAATGTTATTATCCAACCATCAAAAGGAATTAAGCAGTGATAAAGGATGCAATACAGATGAATCTCAAAAGCATTTTTCTTAGCAATGGAAATAGCCAGACACAAAAGATCACATATTGTATGATTCCATTTTTATGATATATCCAGAATATATAGGTCTATGGAGTCAGAACTCAGAGTAATGGTTGCCAGGAACTTGGAGGAAGAGAGAGAGAAAAAAAAAAAACTGCTTACAGTGTGGTGGGTTTTAGTTTGAAGTGTTGGAAATGTTTTAAAATTAGACAAATGTGGTATTTGTATGCCACTGAAGATATATTCAGTGCAACTAATTGTTCACTTCAAAATGGTTATTTTTATGTTATGTGAATTTCACTTCAATAATTGTTTTTAAATCTAGAAGCATCCAGATTCTAATAAGTATATTTTGAGCCACATCTAACACCTTATCATGAAAATTAATTCAAGATGGATTATAAAAATTTAATTAGAAATGTTGATTCTAGTTTGTGACATTGGGTTAAACAAAGAGTAACAAGCTATATACTACATAATGTAACAGATATAATACATAAAGCATGAGCAGTAAAAGAAAAACAATGTTAAGTTATACTTCATCAAAGTATAAAACCTTTGCTCTGTGAAAGATACTGTCTAAAAGATGAAAAGACAAGCCACAGACTGGAAGAATACATTTGCAAATCACGTATCTAATAATGAATTTGTATACAGAATATATAAAAAACTGTTAAAATTCAAAACTTTTTAAAAAATGACCCAAATTTTATAAAAAATGGAAAAGATTTGAACAAACACTTTGTCAAAGAAGGTATATGAATACCCAGTAGACACAAGGAAGATACTTAATATCCTTAGCCATAAGGAACATGTCAATTAAAACCACAACAAAATATCACTTTATCTATAAGAATGGCTTTAAAAAAAACTAAAAACATCAATTGCTGGTGAGGATGAAGAACATGGGAAGCATTAATACATTACTGGTGTATACAAAATGGTCCAGTCACCTTGGAAAACTCTCAGGCAAAGAAATGTAGGGGCTGCAGCCAAACTCAAGCCACTTCCAAGAAGTAGTCAGAGCAACAGAATACAGGTGGGGCCTCGTGGGGCCTGCTACAACACCCCTGTAGCTGTATATCAATTCTGAATTCACTGAGGGCTCTGCTGGGTTCTGGTAAGTTGGCTGGTCCAACTATAGAATCACATCTTCTTACACTTCCCGTAATGGTTTTCCTCAACCTTGACTAAGAAGCAGAAAAAAGCAGAGGGAGAATGGACGTTTTCCACCCGTGCCAGACACAAGCGACCCCAAAGCCTGCACACTAAAGCCCTGTGTGTTTCAGGTGAGCCTGCTCCATCCCAGAGGAGCGCACCCAGGGATGATGAGAGCAGATGTCACTGGCTCCGTGGGGAATGTCACCCATCAGATACAAAAAAAAAAAAAAATGTGCTTAAAATTTGAGGTCCCTGAGTGAGCATATAGTGAAGAAGAATGAGTAGAAGGAGGGTGAAGGGAAGAGGTGGAGGATAAGGAGGAAGAAGGGAAGGGGGAGTGAGATCTGAAAAAGGGATGGGGTAAGGAAGAGGGGAGGGGAGAGGAAGGGAGAGCAAGAGAAGGAGGGAGGGATGGGGAGGGTGAAGGGAGGGAGGGAGAGGAGGGGAAAGGGAGACAAGGAAAACAGGAAGAGGAGGGGGGGAAAGGCGAAGGGAGTGGGAGAAGGGAGTGTGAAGGAAAGGAGAGGGAAGAGAACAGAGGGGCAGCAAAGGGGAGGGGAAAAACAAAAGCCTTGCTTTCTGCCAGTGTCTGATCTGGGTCACACGGTCCTCACCAGGGCAGCCCTGCTGTTCACCCATGGAAACAGGCCTAGGAATGCAGCTTTTCATGTAGACTAAGACCCCCTGGAAACCGTCTCCACATTTGCCTCTCCTTAGGTCCCCTGTGCCCAGTGCTATTTATATTTCTAGGAGATTTAAATATGGGTCACATGATCTTGAGTCCTGAAAATCTGAGACTGGGACCCACTTTTTTCATCTCTTTCTTCAAGGAACTGAGTCTAATAAATTTTTTACATCAATTTTATTAGGTGTAGTTTTCATACAATAAAATGCACTTATTCAAAATGTTCAACTTGATGAGTTTTGACAAATGTATGCACTCATATAGGCACCGCCTCAGTCAAGGTACAGAAGAGTCCCATCATCCCTAAACGTTTCTCAAGCCCTTTGCAGTCCATGTCTGCCCCAACCCAAGCCCCAGAAACCAAGCTCTGCTTTCTGTTACAATTGATAAGTTTTGTGAGGAAACTGATAAATTTTCTGGAATTTCATATAAATGGAATTATACAGTAAAAGACTGTATGTAGAAATGACTTTATTTTGCCATCTTTTTGTCATAGGGTTTACAATATACAATACACATGTATCAATTTTTGTTTATCTAGAAATGACTTTATTTTGCCACATTTTGTCATAGGGTTTACAATATACAATACACATTAACTTACCAGAGTATCCTCCCTATTTCTATAAACTGAATCTGGTGTAGTATAGAAACTTCACCCTACATAGCTCCAATCACCACACTCATTTTGTAATACAGTTGTAATACAGTTGTAATACAGTTGTTGTTTGTTATAAAACCAACAATACATTATAACTTTTACTTTATGTAATTCTGTGCTGCTTAAAAGAGTTGAGAGATAAACAGAGTGGAAGTGCATGTCTAAGCAGATTTATATGTTAACCTCTTCACCTATCATTGCAGGCTCTTTCATCTCTTCCTGTGAAATTGACTTAGCATTTGGTATCATTTCTTTGTTCTAATATAGCTTTATTCTCCCCACCTTCTGTGTGATAATATTTCAAAAATATAATATTCATATATAGATTTTGGGCCCAATAATATAATTATATACTTATGATCTTATGCAATGACTTTTAAATCAGTTAAGGCAAAAAAAAGTAGAAAAATATCCAATAATACTGTCTTTTATGCTTACCTATATAATTACCTTTCCTGGTGATTGTTGTTTATTCGTTTTTCTACGGTCACCCTGAAGTGCATTAGATCTCCAGAATGTATTTATCCTGCATCACTGAACCCTTTGACCAATATCTCCTCATTTTCCCCATCCCCTGGCCCCAGGAAATGATCATTTTACTCTCTGCTTTTATGAGTTTGACTTTTTTAGATTTCACATGTAGGTGAGATCATGCAGTGATTGTCTTTCTGTGACTGGCTTATTTCATTCAACACAATGTCCTTCAACTTCATCCGTGTTGTCACAAATGGAGGAGTTTTGGTTTTTTGTTCATTTGTTTGTTTGTTTGAGATGGAGTTTCACTCTTGTCACCCAGGCTGGAGTGCAATTGCACGATCTCAGCTCACTGCAACCTCTGCCTCCCGGGTTCAAGCGATTCTCCTGCCTCAACCTCCAGAATAGCTGGAATTACAGGGGCCCGCCACCACGCCTGGCTAATTTTTTGTATTTTTAGTAAAGAAGGAATTTCACGATACTGGCCAGGCTGGTCGCAAACTCCTGACCTCAGGTAATCCACCCCTGTCGGCCGCCCAAAGTGCTGGGATTACAGGTGTGAGCCACCGCGTCCAGTTGAGTTTCCTTTTATAAGGAAAAAATAATATTCTATTTTCTCTCTATATCACACGTTCTTTATCAGTCCACTCACATTCGTGTTGTTTCTATATCATGGCTATAGTGAATAATGCTGCAGTGAATGTGGCAGTGCAAACATCTTTCCAACATACCGATTTCACTTCCTTTGGATATATACCCAGAAGGGAGACTGCTGGATCACATAGAAATTTTATTTGTTATTTCTCGAGAAACTTTCTCCTGATTTCCACTCCCACCAATTTACATTCTCACCCACAGTGTACAAAAGAGGATAGCCTCTTCTCCACATCCTCACCAACACTTGTCAATGTTGTCTTTTTGACAATAGCTATTCTTACTGGCATAAGGTGATACCTCATTGTGGTTTTGATTTGTATCTCAATGATGAGGAATGATGTTGAGCAGGTTTTTATATACCTGTTGATCATTTGTAAGTGTGCTTTAGAAGAATGTTTATTTAGGACTTTTGATCACCTTTTAATTTGGCTATTTGCTTTGGTGATTGTTGTGATTCATTTTCTGTTGCTTATAACAAAATATCTGAAGTTGGAAATTTATAAAGAAAAGAAATGTATTTCTGACTGTTATGGGTGCTGAAAAGTCCAAGGTCAAGGGGCTGCATCTGGAGAGGGCCTCTCAGGAATCCCATGGCAGTGCAGAGCATCACGTGGCCCAGGGGCTGAGCGTGCTAGTACATTGACTTGGTCTCTCTTTGTCTTCTTAAGAAGCCACCAGTTCTACTCCCATGGTAACCTATGAATCCATTAAGGGATGACTCTATTCATGGGGGCAGAACCCTCATGCCCAAGTCACCTCTGAAGGCCCTACCTGTCAGTACTGCCATATTGGGGGTTAAGTTCGAACATGAGTTTCAGTGGGAGCAAATATTCAAACCATAGCAGTGATCTTTGTTTATTAATCTGGATTTAATTATTGGTGTCACTTTTCTTCATCTTGAAAAAATTTCTTTAGTACTTACATAAGATGAAAGGTTTGCTAGCAATACATTCTCTCAACTTCTGTTTATCTAGAAATGACTTTATTTTGCCATCTTTTTCTCTATGTGTCATAACTCCTTAAATAAACACTTATCTTTTAAAGTAGTTTTTAGACCACTTTATATCTAATAGATTTATGGAAAAATAGTACAGAAACTTTCTATATACTCTGCACCTAGCATTCACTATTATTAATACCCTATACTAGTATGTTACATTTGTTTAACGGATGAACCAATATGGATATTTTATTGTAAGCTGAGGTTATGCAGATTTTCTTAGTTTTTAACCTAGTAATTTTTCTGTTCCAGGATTCCACTTGGGATGCCACATTACATTTGGCTGTTATATCTCCTGAGACTCCTTGTGGTTGTGATGGTTCCTCAGATTTTCCTTCTTTTTGTTGACCTTCAAAGTTCTGAGGAGGACGGGTCAGGAATTTCGTGTGTCTCAGCCAACATCTGTCTGAGATGTTCCTGATAATTCCTTGGGTTACAGGTTTATAGGGGAAAACAGTAGCCACGGGGCCTTTTCATCACATCACGGAATTGGTACACACTATCAACATGACTTACACTATTGACGTGGACCTCAGTCACATGGCTGAGGTTGTGTTGGTCAGGTTTCTTCACTGTCAAGTAGCTTTTTTTCCCTTTACAAACTGTACTCTTTGGAAGAAAATTACTATGCACAGCCCACACTTAAGAAGAAAGTGCACCTCTTTTTGACAATGGGGCATTTACATAATTTTTTTTTAGTTTTTCTGCATTGGAGATTGGCCTCTTTTCCCCAACTTATTTATTTGATCATATTTGTAGGAACTCATGGATATTTATCCTATAATTTGAGTTATAATCCAATACCACCTTACTTTCTTGCTCAAATTGTTCCAGTTTTGGCCAATGGTAGTTCTTTCAATTGGCTCCCATGTCCGTTTGACATACCCCAATCATGGTGGGGTTTTAAATTTGGGGAGTACTTTCTCACTTTCTTGTGCCCCAAGATGTTTCAGGTTCATCTTACAGATTTCCTCCTAAAGTCCTAGAATCACCCATTTCTCCAGTTAGTCCCAGTTCTTTGTCTTGGAGTAAGGGTTTTGAAAGCAAGATCTAGGCTAATGGTGTCCTCGGTGTTGGGCACTGGTGGTGGGGAGAAGGGGAGAGTCATAGCTTTTACACTCCCCAAGCTGAGAGTGAAAGACAATAAATGTAAGTATATTCATCCCTATAAGTATGCATCTCTATAAATATTTCTCTGTGTAAAAACCTGTATCAATATTAAGCTAAACATGAGTTCTTGCTGATGTCAACAACCTTAAACATTACCATATAGGTCCCCTTCACTCCGTTCTCTTGCCAGTCTGTGAATGTCCACTCCGACTGCGAGAAGTCTCCTCCCGCCACCTGCCAGCCTTTGACTTAATTTTTCTATCCCAGCCAGGACACATGTTTAGTTGTCTCAGAACGGTTGACCCAGAGCCTCATGGAATACACTCTAGTTGTCTTTCGTCTTACAATCCTTACTCATTTTTACAGTTACTTAGGTCAGAATTTTTCCCCTTCACCCATTCAATAAGATTATTTTATACATTTAAAATAGAGATAGATTGTTTTCTCACAGTTTGCATTCAATTTGGGGATCTATTGACCTCTATTATATTTTAATTTCTATTTAATATATTTTATTCTTTGGGCTCTGAAGTTCTATGAGTTCTGACAATGGCAGTGTCATGTATCCACCATTAGAGTATTATACAGAATAGATTTACCATCCCCCCAAAAATGCTCTGTATTTCACCTATTCAACCCTGAAGCCCCAGGGATCACTGAATTTTTATTGTTGCTATAGTTTAGCTTTTTCCAGTCTGTTATATAAGTGGAATCATACAGTGTTTAGCCTTTTTGACTTGTTTTTTTAACATATAAATACACTTAAGTTTTATCCATGATGTTTCATATATTAATAGTCCATTTCTTTTTATCATGCAGTAATAGTCCACTATATGGATGCACCATAGTTTTTTTTTTTTAATTTATTCACTTATTAAAGGACATTTTGGTTATTATCACTTTTTGCTAATTATCAATAAACTTGCAATAAGTATTCACATGAAGTTTTTGTGTGGACGTAAGTTTTCAAATCAGTTCAGTAAATACCTAGGAAAACAATATATGAATGATATAATATAGTAATAATTAGCTTTGTAAGAAATTGCCAAACTGTTTTCCAATGTAGCTGTACTATTTTGCATTCCCACTAACCAGTATGAATAACAATTTTTGTAGAACAACAGCCTCATGAGCAATTGATAATTTCAGCTTTTTAGCTCTTCTAATAGGTATATACTCACATCTAACTGTTGTTTTAACTTGCAATTGTCTAAGGATAAATTGGGGCATCTTTTCATATGCATATTTGCCATCTGTGTATCTTATTTGTACAGTCTCTGCACTATTTTGCCCATTTTAATTGAACTTTGTCTTATTATTTTAGTTTCAAGAGTGATTTGTATATTTTAGATACCAGTCCTTTACTAGGCTTGTGTTTTGCAAAGATTATTTTCTAATATGTGCTATATCTTTTCATTATTTTAAATAGCTTATTTACAGAGTAGATGTTCTTAATTTTAACAAAGTCTGACTAATCTTTTTTTCCTTTCTTTTCATAAATTGTGCTTTTTTTGTCGTATCTAAAACCTCATCACCAAGTTCAAGGTCACATGAATTTTATCCTGTTTTCTTTTAGAATTTTTACTTTGCATTTTTAAAATTCAGGTTGATGATCCATTTTAAGATAGTTTGTGTGAAAGTTGCAGATCCTATGTTTGAGCTTTTTTTTTTTTTTTTTTTTTTGGCATAGATGAGTCCAGTGTTTTCAGCATCATTTGTGGAAACAACAGCCTACTTTCCATTGAATTGCCTTTGCTCCTTTGTCAAGACCAGGTGAACATACTTTGTTGATAGATTTCAGGGTTCTCTATTATGTTGCAGTAATCTGTGTGTGTTTTCTTTTCTAATACCATGGTATCTTGATTACTGTGTCTTTGCAACAAGTCTTGAAGTTGTGTAGGGTCAATCCTACAATTTTTTCTCCTGCAATATTGTATTGTCTATTCTGAGTCTTTTCCTTTTTCAGATAAATTTTGAAACAAGTTTTTTCAATATCTACAACATAGCTTACTGAGATTTTGATAGAGATTGCTAAAGATCTACAAATCAATTTGGAAATAACTGACACCTTAACAATATTGATTCTTTCAATCTGTGAACATAGAATATGTTTCCATTTATTTAGATCTTTCTTGTTTTCTTTCACCAGAATTATGTGGCATCCTCTACACAGATGCTGTATATATTTTATTAGATTTATAGCCAAGTATTTTATATCCTTGCTGCTAATGTAAATGCTATTATGTTTTTACTCTGTAATTTGAATTATTTGTTGTTGGTATATAGAAAAGCAGCTGACTTTCAGCATTAACATTTGATCTTATAATAGGTTTATTTGTTTTAGGAGTATTTTTCTTAAGTCTTTGGGATTTGCTGCATAAACAATCATGCCCTATGTATACACATTTTATATTTTCCTTTTCTTGTCTCATTTCACTAGCTATGGCTTCCATGTTGAATAGGAATGGTAAGAAGGAACATCATTGCTGTATTAGTCTGTTCTCACACTGCTAAAACAACATACTTGAGACTGAGTAACTAAAGAGGTTTAATTGACTCACAGTTCCACAAGCTGTACAGGAGGCATGGCTGGGGAGGCCTCAGAAAACTTAGAAGCATAGCAGAAAGTGAAGGGGAAGAAATTAAGTATCACCATGTTGGGGCAGGAGAGAGAGAGTAAGAGAGAGTGACCGGGGAAGTGCTATACACTTTCAAACAACCAGATCTCATGAGGACTCATTCACTATCAGGAGAACAGCCAGAGGGAAATCCGCCCCCATGATCTAATCACCTCCCACCAGGTCCCTCCCCTAACATTAGGGATTACAATTCAACATGAGATTTGGATGGGGACACAAAGCCAAACCATATAAATTGCCTTTGTCCAGATCTTAAGAGAAAAGCATCCAGTTTATCACCATCACCTATGACGTTAACTGCAGTTTCCTTGGACATGTTCTTCCTACGTTGAGGAAGTTCTCTATTCTTAGCTTGCTGATTTTTTTTTTTTTTTTTTTTTATGAATACATGTTGAATTTAGTCAAATACTTTTATCCATGTCAATTGATAGGATCATAGTTTTTTTTTTTTTTTCTTCAGGTTGTTCATGTGGTGGATTAAATAATTCATATTTGATGTTTAAAGAAGACTTGTATACCTGAAATAAATTCCAGATGATTGTGTTGAATAATTCTTTTAAACATTGCTGGATTCAATTTGCCAATAATTTGTTGAAGATTATTAAATTTGTGTTCAAAAAAGATACTGGTCTGCATTTTTTCTTTCTCATAATGTCTTTATCTATTTTTTGTGTTAGGATGGAATAATGCTGGCTTTGAAGAATTAGAAAGCAGTTTTTCTGCTTCAATTTTGTGAAAGATACTGAGAGGATTTGTTTTGTTTAGTTTTTCTCCCTTAAATAATTGGTAGAACTCACCAGTGAAACAATCTAGCTTTATTTTTTCAGAGGGCTAGTATTTAGTAATTTAATTTGTTGAATAGATTTAGATTATTTGCATTATCTATTTATACTTGTGTTAATGTTGTTAGTTTGTGTCTTCATTTTATATCAGTTGTCAAATTTTGGGAAGGAGTGCTGTACTCATCAATTCTGTACTTTTTTTTTTTAATATCTTGCTGATCTGTAGGAAGCATCCTTCTATTATTTCTGACATTGGTAATTTCAGTCTTCTTTCTTTTGATCTTGGTTAGCCTGGATAGTAGTTTATCAATTTTATCAATCTTTTTTGAAAGACCAACTTTTGATTATGATGATTTTCTTTATTGTTTTCTTGTTTTTTCAATCTCATTGATTTCTGCTCTGAATTTTATTATTTCTTTTCCTCTGCTTGTTTTAGGCTTAAATTTCTTTTCTTTCTCTACTTTTTAAGGAGAATCTTAGATTATGGCTTTTACATTCTTTAAATATATACATTTAATGTTATACCTTTCTAATCACTGTTTTCTTTGCATCACAAAATTTTGATAGGTTATACTTTTATTTTTCTTAAATCAAAAATCATATAATATCTCTTCAGACTTTTTCTTTGACACATATTATTTAGAAGTGTGCTGTTTAATCTTTGAATATTTGAAGAAATATTCTTTATGTGATTGATTTCTAATCTAAATCTGTCATGGTCTGAGAGTACACATTGCAGGACTTCTATTATTTTCAATGTGTTTAGTTGTGTTTTATTGATCAGGATGCTGTCTACCTTGGTGAGTGTTCCATGTGAGTCTGAGAGGAATGTGTATTCTGCTGTTGTTGGGTCAAGCATCCTATAAATACCAACTAGATCAAGTTGATCAATAGTGCTGTTCAGGTCAAACCTATCCATTCCCGACTTTCTAGTCTAAATGATCTATTATTTACTCTTAAGATGTCTTCAACTGTAAATGGTGAATTTGTCTATTTCTCTTTGCAGTTTTGTCAACATTTGTCCTCATGTATTCTGATGCTTTGTCCTAGTTGCTTATACATTTAAAATTATTACGACTTCTTGGAGAATTGGCTTCTTATCATTATATAATGTCCCTCTTCATATCTGATAATTTTCCCTGTTTTGAGTCTGCTTTGCCTGAAATTAATACAGCTACTTGTCAGGACTGTATTTCCTTTTCCTCCCTTTTACTTGTAGTATATCAATGCTTTTATATTTCAAGTAAATATTTGGTGCACAACACATAGTTTTTTATCTACTCTGTCATTCTCTTTTAAATGGTGCCTTTAGATCACTTATATTTTAAAAATTATTCATGTAGTTGGACAAATATATAGCATATTTGAAACTGTTTTCTCTTCAGTGCTTGTTTTCTTTGTTTTTTTCTCCTTAATTTGGTTTTAATTATTTTATGTAATTCCATATTCCCTCTTATCAGATCAATTATACTTTCTTTTTTAGTGGTTTCTTTAGAGTTTGCAGCATGCATTTACGAGTAATCCAAATACACTTTCCAATGAAACAATATGGGTAATTCAGGTTTGTTTTAGCAGAGTATTCTCAATCCTTCCCTCCTGTTCCTGATAAAATAGTTGTCTTTGGTGTCACTTGTGCAGTGCAATAATACACAATATATTTTTACACTTACATTTAAATAATCATTTATTATATTAATTCTGATAAAGAAATATAAAAATATATTAAAAATTTTATTGTGTTATTTATACTATCTCTGATGCTTTCCCTTTCTTTTTGTATACTTGAGCTTCTGACCTATATTATTTCCTTCTTTCTGTTGAACTTAATTTTCTTTTCTTTTGCATGGCGGTTGTGCTGATGATGAATTGTCTCAGTTTGTCAGAAAAATTATCATTTCTCTTTCGCTTTGAAGAAAAATTTTGCTTCATCCAGGATTTTTTTTTCTTTCAGTATTGTAAATGTTTTACTGTATTTTTTACCTGACTTCCTTCAAAATGTTCATACTGTCTTTGGTTTTTCCTATTTGGAATACAATAGGTATTGATATTTTAGGTGTTTATTTTGGTTGGTGTTTAGTGAACTTCTTAAATATATGGTTTAGTATCTGACATTAAATTTGGAAAGTTCTCAGCCATTATTGTGCTAAATATTTTTTCTGCTTTATTCTCTTTTGCTTCTCTTTATTGTAATTACATATATGTTCACCTTTGAAATTGTTCCATTGCTGTTAATTTTTCTGTTTTTCTCTTTGTATTTTGGTTTGGGAAGTTTCTACTCACATCTCTTGAAGGTTGCTGCTTCTTTCTTTACTTGTGCTCAGTCTACTGATGGGCCCATCAGAGACATTTTATGTATAGTGGAGTTTTTATTTTACTTCTGTCACTTCCTTTGAGGCTTTCTTTGAACTTCCATCCCTCCACGTTTATTAACTATTCATCCATTCTTGTCTGTTATCTCACTTTTCCACTAGAACCCTTATTATACTTTTGTAGTTATTTTAAATTCTCCATCTGATAATCCCTAAATCTGTGCCATATCTCAATGTGGTACTAGTGCTTGCTTTGTCTTTTTCACTGCATTTTTTTCCTGCTTTTTACATGTCTTGTAATCATCTTGAATCCTGAAAATGGTATATTGTGTGACAAGTGATGAAATAAATTGGCCTTTAGTGTGAGGTTTTATGTTAATCTGGCTAGGAGTTCGGCTGTGTTTAATGTTTGCTGTGGCCCTGGGTGCCAGAGGCTTTAGCTTCCTTCAGTGTCTTTGTTTTTGTCTCTCTTGTTGTCTAAATGTTTTCCTGAGAACTCTTTCTTAAATAGGCTCTGGGCATTGGCAGCTTCTGCAACTTTAATTCAATGCTATCACAATGAAACCTTGATGATGTATGACAACACAATATGGAGCAGAGGACACACTGTATAATCCTATGAATAAATCTCAGGCTCTTAGTGGTCCTGTGTTCTGGAAAGGCATTTGCATAAATGTTTCCTACAATCACTGCCCTCCTCCAGCCCCACTTCTTAAGTGGGACAGAAAGATTCGATGCTACTCGAATTGAGTAATTTTCTTTCCTCCTATGTCAGATAATGTTATGGTAAAGTCTTTAGACCTTTGTGATGGAGAAGGCTCTGGGCATATTCCGAAAGAGTTGCTTTTCCCTAGCCTCTGCAAAAGACACAAGGTGATTTTTCTACAGACTTTCTCCATGAGAACCTGATGGCTCCTGGAGTTAACCCCCCTACCCCCAAAAAAGGGAAGACCTCCCTCTCTGTGGCCCTCAACAAACTCAAGTTTGTCCACACTCAGTCCCCAACTGTTTAACAAAATTACCACTTATGTGTTTATGGCTCTGTGGGCTTCTGCTCATGGTAAGCTGATATCAGTTATTTTTCTCTGTTTTTGTGTGTCACTCCAGATTTCTGGGTGGTGATGTTCGCTGTGACCTCGATTCTCTCATAAATCCAAGAAAAGTCATCGATTGATTTTCATTCTATTCTCTATTTTATTTGTCGTAATAACAGACTGATAACTTTTAAAACTTCACCTGTTAAAGCCAAAACCAGACATCCCTTTACTTTCATTTTTGAAAGATAATTTTGCTAGACATAAGATTCCAGGTTGACAAATGTGGTTTTCCATGCTCCATCAGCATTTTAAACATGCCATCCATTGCCCTTAACTCTTCATTGTTTCTTACTAGAAATCCATTCTTAATCATATTGGCGTCACCTTGTACATGACAGCACACACTGTCGGTTTTTTTTTTCTGGTTTTTTTTTCCTTTTTTCTTTCAAAGTTCTCTCCTATTTTTACTTTTCAACATTTGGAATATTACATGTCTTCATGGAGCTCTTTGTTTTTACCCTCTTTGAAGTTTACTAAGCTTCTCAGATGTACATATTATTGTTTCTCACCAAATATGGGTTATTTATGGCCATGATTTTTCAAATATTTTTCCACTCCTTTCTCTGTCTCTTCTCCTCTGACACTATCATTATCTGTATATTTGTGCATACCTACTACCTGATGTATCTCTCCAAATCTGTTCATTGTTCTTTATTATTATTATTATTATTTATTTATTTATTGTTATTTTTATTTTTATTTATTTTTTTTTGAGACAGAGTCTGGCTAGGTTGCCTAGGCTGGAGTGCAGTGGCCTGATCTCGGCTCACTGCAAGCTCCGCCTCCCAGGTTCATGCCATTCTCCTGCCTCAGACTCCTGAGTAGCTGGGACGACAGGCGCTCGCCAGCACGCCTGGCTAATTTTTTGTACCTTTAGTAGAGACAGGGTTTCACCATGTTAGCCAGGATGGTCTCGATCTCCTGACCTCGTGATCCGCCCTCCTTGGCCTCCCAAAGTGTTGGAATTACAGGAGTGAGCCACCATGCCCGGCCTGTTCTTTATTATTTTTTCTCTCTTTTCTTCAGATCGCATAATCTCTATTGAGATATTTTCAAGTTCACTGATCCTTTTTTTCTGCCAGTCCAAGTCTATTGCTGGGACCCTTTAATGTTTTTGTTTTGTTTTGTTTTGTTTGTTTGTTTGTTTGTTTTTTGAGATGCAGTCTCGCTCTGTCACCAGACTGGAGTGCAGTGACATGATCTCGGTTCACTGCAACCTCCAACTCCCTGGTTCAAGCGATTTTTCTGCCTCAGCCTCTTGAGTAGCTGGGATTACAGGGATGTGCCACCACACCCAGCTAATTTTGTATTTTTAATAGAGATGGGATTTCACCATGTTATCCTGACCTTGTGATCCGCCCACCTTGGCCTCCCAAAGTGCTGGGATTACAGGCAAGAGCCACAGCACCCGGCCTGCATTTTTTTAAATTGGGGTATTTTACTTTCCAACTCCAGAATTCCCATTGCCCATTTTTTACAATTTCTATATTTTTATTATTATATTCTACTTGAGGCATTATTATCTTATCTTTAATTGTTTAAAAATACTTTTCTTTAATTCTAAAACATTTTTAACAGCTGTTTCAAAGTATTTGCTAAGTACCCTAACTGAGCCTTCTCAAAGCTGTTTCATATAACTTCCCTGAGTATGGGTATCACCTTCTTGTTTCTTTACATATTTCATAATTTAGTTTTTAAAACTGAACACTTTAAATAATATGAAAATGTATTTATTCGTATTGAAATAACATTATAGCAATGCTATATACTAATTTTCTCTACACTCTGGGACTTTCTCTCATTGGTTTGCTTCTTTATTGAATTGAATGGATTGACAGAAGCCTACCTCCCTTGCGGTCATCCTCTGATGTCCCCACTCAAGATTTTTTTCCTGATTTTTAATCTTTAAACCTGGCTTCTTAGGGGCTGTACCTCTGTCAAAATCGCTTAGTGATCAGTCACTGATTGGTCAGAAGTTTTGAGTAAGCCTCTAAACCAGTCGGGTTTTCTCTCTTGCCTGTTGGATGTATGTGTGGCTTAGAGGTTGCTTTCACTGTTTGGGGATATCATGAGTTTGACCCATGTTTATCCAGGGACGTAAAACTCAGAAGGTCCCTCTCCAGTTGCTCCTCAGAGGAAGGTGAACTTGGGCATAAACACACTGAGCAAAAGGATGAATTACTGTGATTCTAGACGGGCTCTTTTACTGTTTCTTCCCTTGACTTCTTTATTAAGCTTATCGGTGGTCTACTTTTATTGGTATTATACCTACTCATTTGTATTCAGCAATTACTAAGCTGATTTATCCACGTTTTGATCTCCTTGGTGGACCGCTTGGTGGGGCCAGAGTATTACCAGTCTCTGTGGCTTACTCCTATGCTCCCCTGGGCAGAATGTGTGCATTCTACAACAAGAGATTGGGGAAATGAGTAACTCATTCTTCACTGGCTGCCTTACCTTGATCCTTCCTATAGAGCAGGTGCTGTGTCAGGGGAAAGGGGATGACACTACCTGGTTGTCACCACCATCCAATGTTGATCTTCCACAGCCCAAAGATGGAGGGGTAAGATCTGTGTATTTTTACCAGCTACTGAATCCACTCAAAAGAGCTCTCCAAAGCCCCAAAGCCAGGAATGTGGAGTATATAGGAGCTACCGTTCCATTGCCAAGCCCATTGAAGCAGCTTTCATGCTGGACAGGAGGATCTTACTCTTCATTGGTTCCCCACTCAGATACACCTTACAAATGGGAGTTTGAGATGGGGGAATAGTAACTGCCTGTTCCTATTCAATATAGGCATTGTATATCAAGGAAAAATGGAACCCATCAATGTTAATGGGTGACTGAATTCAACTAGAACACTTATTCTACACCAGGGACCTAAGGAGACAGGAGCTGCTGAGCTTGCTGGAACAACTCTTCCATAAGAAAGAGCTGCAGGGAAGGAGGCACTCGCTGGACTGAATGTCATGGCCTCACATATTCTTACCAAGTTTATTTAGATTGTGTTCAACAAATGCTTCTCAGTTTCATGTAAGTTCTTTGAACAGTCTCCAAAGACCTTAAATAATTGTCCTTGTTAATTTAGGCCAGATTAATAGATGTCTCTTTGGGAAAGAGATTTCTCCAAGCTCCTCACATCACCGTTGCGGAAGTCTCATCAACAAACCACACAGTTTACTTTTGATGGTTATCCTCTGTCCTTCCTCTAGAATGTAAGTTTCATGAAGGCTGAACTTTATCTTTTCTTGTTCGTTTGTTTGTCAGGTTGATTGGTTTTCACTATTAAAGGAGTAACTGGACATAGTAGACATTCAATAAATTTAAATAGGAAAATAAAAATTCCTCTCCTAATAGCGTACATAACTAGATAATTCTACCAAATCCTTTCACTGAGAATAGTTGGAAAAGATATTTTTTTCAAAAATATTCTTAAAGGTATTGAAAAGCTAGTAAGAGTCTGAAGAACTATCAAATCAAGATACAGATAAAATCAAAGGGTTAATAAAGTTTTTGTTTGTTTTTGTTTTTATTCTTTTCTCCTAAGGACATATGCCAATTCCTGAGAAGCTGGGTTGGCTTCTGAGAGTATCACAGGGCAAGAAATTGGTTACTGTAATCCATAGTTGGCTATGTCAGGAGTGGCAACTTTTCTTCTTTTGGATGGAACAGTTGCCTTCTATAGTAAGGTCAAAATAGGATTATGCAGAATGACAATAACCTTGCAAATCAATTGCTGGGTTTTGAGAGTTTTTTTTCAAAAAATAATTTATTTTATCTTTCATTTTAGCATGGCATTTTCCAAATTCCCAAAATGTGAAAAGGATGCCCCACAAATCTATGACACCTCTATAACAGAAGATATAGCATAAAAATGGAAATTAGAAACCCCGCTACTTTTCCAATTTTGAGTATCTCCTGGGTGTGTTTTTCTGGCAAGTTCTGATTTATTATTGCCATGTCTTCTGTCCTTTGTAGGTAACACCCCTCACCCCTCAGCACTATGGCAGGCAGATTTTTTTCAAGGAGCCTAGGTTAGCTCTAGTTTAATTTTTCTCCGATTGTGAATTTTTATACATTACTTCCCTACTCCATATCCCTTAGCAGCTTGGTAAACAATAGCTCCTGTGTTACTTTGTTGTCCTTGTTTTTCGCCAGGAAACCTGGATGTGCATCATTTCTTTTTGAATGGGTGTTGGAACTAATTTCAAGTTCTACTCATGTGGTTATTGTTGTTATTTCCCTTCCTCTTCCAGTTTTGACTTTTTTTTCATTGCATAGTTTCCTGTGGTTCATTTCCATACCACACCCTGCAAACCACTGCAACACAACCCAGAACATTTATTCTTGTTCTCCCTGGCGTGTTCCTCACCATTCTGCAGAAAGTTCCTTGGGTTTGGCCTCTCCTTATTTCCAAATATCTAACAGTGCCTTCCAATTCACAGCTACCCACTATTCCCAATTTCATCATCACTTTTGCCAGATGCCAAACCCACCAGAGGGCAGGATATTTACCCCAGGGCACTTACTATTATAAATTGCAAAGTCTGTGGCCATTCAGTGTCCATACCCAGTTTGAAAACAATCAGCAAACCTCTTTATTCAATTAAGCAGTAACAAAACAGTAAGTGCATAATCAGTTATGTTATTCACTCCATTATTTATATCAACAAAAAACCCAGTTATGTTAGTTAGGTAAGTGCCCAAAGTATTGTAGAAATTTGACCCAAGTGGAAGTGAGTTCTAATACTTTTTCTAAAAAGTCAGAATAGGTAATAATTCCATGATCACTAATATAATTCTGTTATGTGTTCAGAGCAGTGCAAATTTTCTGGAACATTTTCATAATTTATAAGACACTCAAATTTTCTCAGATAACCCTGTACCTATACAAGTATTATTGTTGTAATTTGATTCTAAGGTGAAACCTGTGCATTAATAGCTTTTCAAAATAAATGACGATGAGAAAGTCATACATCAATTGTAAAGCATACCTTTACATCAGATATATTAAAATGTAAGCCAATGTGTACTTCAGGATCAAGAACATACAATAAAACCTTCAGTCTCTTATACAACAGCATGTGTTGATCATTTCCTGACTACCAGGAACTATGCTAGGAATTGGACACACTCAGGTTAATAACACAGTTTAGCCACTGCTCTCAAATTGTGCTCAGAGAAGTGGAGGAAAAGAGAAAGTCAATAGATAATCGAAACACCAGGTGTCAGGTAAAGGCTTAGTTCAACATCTAGTGAAGATTTTTGAGCATTGTGCCAGACCTTCACTGTTAAAAAGATTTAAAAACAAAAAGCATGTGTTTCAAGTCAAGGATAAATGAAGAAGAAAAAAAAAGAATAAGAAAAAAATAAGCAATCTGTAACCTCAGACTAGAAGTGCAGAAAATGGGACAAAGAAATCAATGGAGCTGAAAGGGTATGCTGGCCAGCAGGACCCTGGTGGAGGTGAAAGGCTGGGCAAAGCAGAGCACCAGGACCACCTGTAAATGCCACGGTGGGCTTGGGGCATAGTGAGCCTCTCCAAGTAGCCTGAGGATAAAACCTGAGAAGTAAAATTAATTCTAAACCTCCTAACCAACCAAACGGACCATCTTTTGGCCAACAGGACCCCAGAATAACCTTGCAAACTGAGTTCTCTTCCATGAACTGAGCTCAGACAAGCCTCCTCATACCTGCTCCCTTGCTAACCGCCCTTAGCTTTTCTTCCCTAAGAGCTAAACAGGAACCAGCCCTTTAAGAAAATTCCACCACTGACATCATCCAGTCTCCTGATGCTGCCCCTCCTTTTTTACCTGATTAGAGACCACCAGCCACGGAGCGGTTCTAACCAGACCAACAGAGAATGCACAGTGAGGGTTTTTGTATGTTCCACTTCACCTTTCGATGTCAGAGCGCCAAAAATTCCACCCTCGGACTTAGCATTTTTTGTACGTGGAATCTGTCTGTGAAAGGGTACAAAACGCAACTGCCTACGTGTTCCTCCTCTCAAAAATATTCATGACTCTTTTTTATGGCTACATAGTATTCCACTGTGTATATGAGATGATGTCTTTTTCAGAAACATGGATGGAGCTGAAGGTCATTATCCTAAGCAAACTAACACATGAACAAAAAAACTAAATACCACATGTTCTCACTTATAAGTGGGAGCTAAACTTTATGTGTGAATACAAAGGGAATAGACACAGGGGCCTACTTGAGGGTGAAGGGTGGGAGGAGGAGGAGGATTCAAAAACTATCTATTGAGTACTATGCTTATTACCTGGGTAACAAAATATTCTATACACCAAACTTCCATGACATGCAATTAACCTACATAACAAACCTGTCCATATAACTCAGAACCTAAAAGTTAAAAAAAAATTTATGACTTCTTCTATGACTCATTAAATATGAATATTTGGTCACCCTATTCAGCATTAATTTCTGTTCCCTTTGCCCCTTCTGGTCAGAGGCTATGCTCCCAGCCTATCAGAATGGCCACCCTGCAGGCTGCAACCCTTTAAGAGAAACAAAGCTCTCCTCTCCACATGTATGAGCCTGTCGTCTCATTCTTCAGTTGCCACGCTAAGGAGAGAGTCCTGGGGATGAAGGAGGTAAGAAGCCATCCTTTGTCCCAATAGAGTGAAGCCAGTATTTCCAGCCTTCCCAGAATTAGGTGAAATGAGGAGAACCCCAAGTCTCCCTTTCTCTCTTCCATTCTCCACTTTCCCCTCTGCCTCTCTCATCCTCTCTCCCCTTTTCTTCTCACCTCCACTCTTCTGTCTCCCTGTGTCTCTCTTTTCTCCTTATCCATCTACATATGTGGAAGACTTTTACATTTCAAGTGTTTGGCCTAGAAATCCTAAATAGTATATGCCCAAGCGTATGCAAAGTAACTAACTTTGAAATATCGGGGCTGCTTTTACCCACTCTCTTTTTGCACTTGCTCCTGGGTTCAGGGCCACAGGCTAAGAGGCTTTGGTTTCCGTGTTCAATTGCTGACGTCTTCTGACCTGACTGAATTTATTCTTTTCCTGTCACTGCTGCAACTCACGGCTTCTCTTGTGCATGATGAGGCTCCTAAAATGTGTAAATTGTCATTTAGCTGTGTCAAGAAGAGATGTTAGTCTTATTAGACTTAAGGAAAGTAGCTTTGACTTAAGGAAAGTAGCTTAGTCTTATTTGACTTAAGGAAAATGCTTAAGGAAAGCAGCTTTCTCGGTTCTCTTTGGAGGGAAAAATATGTTTTTCAATTAAAATGCATCCCCGTGAGCTACATACTTCCTAAGGTTGCACTACAAGCTGTTCTCAACTGGAGGGAGCTTGATTCACCCTGATTGTCCCAGGCCTCAGGAACTCCTGGCCTGCCTGCAGACAACAGCAGCCTGAGTATAAGCAGCAGCTCAGCATGGATCTATGTCACCAGAGTAAGGGTTTGAATTTCAAAAACCCACATCAGTGCCAGTGACGTTCAAGAGAGAAGCACCTTTTTCTCCAAGGATTACTGGATAATGGCTTTTAAATATAGACTTTTACAAACTTGATACACAACAGTGGCCCTGGAGACTCTTCTTGCTGAAATGGAAGAGTTCCCGGACCTTCTCACGGGACATGTGACAAGGGTGTGGTTTGTCTGTTCTTCCACTGCAGTGGACTCAAACCCCTTATGGGAAGGGGAGCACACAGACCACCAGGTGCAGGAACTTGGTGAGCGCTTTTGGGTTCTGTCCCCACGGTAGCATCTAGGGGTGGGGCCTGTAACTCCCAAAGCCCCAGTGGGCATGTTACAGTACTCTCTTAGCTCTGCTGTCACAGACAGCTTAAGTGTTAACCTGCTCTGTGTCCTCTTGGTACCCAGGTCTTTGTCAGGCGTTCAGGAAGAATCAGGTAATATACAGACTTGAAGGTTGGTGAATGCAGGGGTTTTATTGAGTGGTGGAGGTGGCTCTCAGTGGAATGGATGGGGAGCTGGAGAGGGGATGGAGTGGGAAGATGATCTCATGCCCTGAAGTTTGGCTGTCCTGTGGTCAACCTCCTCTCCAACCATCTCCAGTCAAACTCCTGTTGATGTTCAGACGCTCCTTCTTTTCTCTCCTCTGTTGCGCCATTCTGTGGCTCTGCCACTCTCCTGCTCCTCTGTTCTTCTGCTTGTGGAGCCTGGGGTTTAGGGTTTATATGGTACAGGATGGGGGGTGTGGTGGGCCAAAAGGCAAAAATTGGGCATGAAAGCAGAAATGCCTGTTCCCATATAGGGCAGTGGGTTTCCAGGCTTGAGGGTGGGTCCTTTGCTAGGGAACTGCTCTGGTCTACCCAGTATCTCCCTGCCTCCTGTTCACATCACTGACTTTTTGGAAGGTTCAGAACTGATCAGATAAGAGACAGCTCTTCATTCATCATATAAGTGTACAGCCACAGAAAACCAAGAATATCCGCTAAATTTCCCAAGAACGTGTAATCCTCCCTTCCTCTAGCAATTGGCTAGAGGAATAGAGAGACACAAAGTGAGAGTTACAGTGTGAGACGCCATGTGGCCCTGAAATCAAGGTTGCCAGGAAGGAAGGTGCCTAGTGCCTCCTCTCATGGTGCTGTCTGGCCAGGGTGACCTCAGGTACAATGTCCCCTCTGTTCAGACAAGTCAGGCTTACTGGGCTGTGGGCTCAAAAGGGCTTCTCAACCCAGAGATGGCCAAACATCCCTATTAAGCGTGGCCAGTAAGAGGCTCTCCCTCCCCATGCCCGCCTTGCTCTTTTATCTATGTCTGAGGAGAGAGGAGGTTGAGGGTACCCCTCCCACTGCTCTTCACCCTCACTTCTTGCTTCAAGACAGCTGGGAAGAATCGTAAGTTAATAAAAATGTCTATTCAAAAAACCCACTGAAAGAGTGTGAGCAATTAAGCCTATTCATGACAGTGTGAGGCCAACAGACAAGCCAGTTGGCCTTGAGCTCAGGCTTGCTAATAATAGCATCATCCAGCGCATCTCAGAGCCGTGGGGGACTGCACAATGACATCACCCAGAGAGAAGCAGAAGGGATGGGCAAACTGCAAGTTCCCAAGGGCTGATGATCACTGGAAGGAGCTGGAGAAAATCCATGTGTATGTGGGGCTGAGCGGCCCTATGTACCATTCAGTTTTTTCCTCTATTATGGAGTGGCGGTGATATTGTGGGAAGGTCTGGAATTGGGGCTGCATTCAATTTCACCCTAATTAAAACTCATGAGGCAACTGTTAACTGCAGCTTACTCACAGCAAAAGATCTACAGAACAATTACTGGTGTGGTCCTTGGAAACCCCCCTCCTATGAGATTCACATTCAGGCACCAAGAGGGGAGCAGCAGAGGCATTCTGGGAAAAGCGGATCTGTCCGGTCAGGTTGCACCTTCTGTGGAGGAGTGGGCACAATGGGTACTCTTAGAGAGTTTTTGCTGTTTTCATGTTCCCAAAATTGGCTGCTAGTAACAAGCAATGAGCATCTCTCTATAACCTGTCCTCACACAGGCACACAGCACATGCACCTTTCTAAGGATGGGAGAAGGAGGTGTCACTTCTGAGAAACATCTGTTGGTCTACTCGCATAATACAAGCCTTTGTGAAGTTAATTAGGGAATCGTGAGAGTATTGACACTACATTGGGTTAGAAAAAAAAATCAGATACTAGGAAATCTCTTAAATCTCTTCCTAAGCTGAAAATATTGTAACAAATGTTTCCGTGTAGACCAAGTCAGAGATAATCCTCCCACATTTCTCACTCCCTGCCAGAAACTGACTTCACTTTTATAGCATAGACAGGCTAATGATGAATGCCTCTCGTGTTCAGCTTTGACCAAGCTTAGAGCAAAATAATTTATATCGTTTAAGTTTGAGAGCATTTATTTTGTTTTGGATTCAAAAGCAAAATTTGTTGTCTTATATGTTAAGAATTCAACTCTGAATGAGTGTGACACATCAGCACACGGCAAATACTAGTTACTTTTATAATTGTTGCTACTACTACCCTGGGCAGGGAAACTGACAGTAATGTCATATATATCTATATTATATAATAATTATTTTTTTAAAAGATAAAGGAAGACTTTTAGTTAGGCTGAGTCTGTCTAGGACTTACACACAGTTTCAAAAGAGGAAGCCTTTCCATTCTTCCCAGCAGCCTATTCTCATGATCCTGTAAAAGACAAGGGAATGGGAGGGTCAGGATCACTCAGATTCAATCATCAGGATATGTTCAAAGAGAAACATTTCTGATGAAAGCAGAAGCTTCAAGGACCATCCTGAAGCTGAATGAGTCCTTAGATTCCAGGGCTGTGATGCAGATGGTCTTGGTGATCCTGGAGGCCCTGGATTTATGGTCCCCTTGCAGACCATGAAGAGGAGGACAGCACATCCAAAGCCTCTGAGCCAGCTTTTCCTTGTTGACACTGTCCCTGAGGCTTGATCGGGGCTCAACAGAAGCTCAGGTGAGACATCCAGAGAGATGGTTGTTGTTCATGAAACCAACAGAACCCAGGAAGATTAAATGTAAAAGCAACTTGATAGAAACAAGAGGAAAACCATACAACAGCTAAACAAAGCCTAGAACATAACTGCAGTTAGTTTTTAAGTTGGGAGATGAGAACCCCAGGAAAAAGTCTTGCATTAAGGAAAGGAAAAGGTAAAACCAGCATTCTGAGTGTAGTTGAGAAGCTTCCTCAGTTTTGCTTAGAAACTGGAACAAAGCATGGATATTAAGTGCATAAGGGTAAACCCTTCACTGTTGTGTGCCATTTTCTTCTCTTAGCTTCCCACCAGCCTGGCCACCAAGACATCCTACTATAACTTGAAAATTGAGATATGTCTAAAATTAAATAATATTTGGTAGAACTCTGATGTTTCCCTTGGTGTCCTGATTTTTCCTCTGATAAGACTAGCATAAGATTTAATAATCCTCAGGAAGAACTGTCAACAAAACCATTTTCCACCAGGCCTCAGCTAATGAACACATGTTCTGACTACCCACGAATGAACTGGAGTATTCCAAACATAGAATAATTTTAAAGTGTTTCTTAATGTAATGAAAAGTTTGATTTATTAGTTTTTGTTAGGTTTTTTTTCTTACCTGATTTTTACTCCTGAACACAGGATCTTAATTATGCTTAAATTAGGCTCCCATTAAACATGGTCTGTGTTTCCTAAGCATAAACTAAGGCATATCAGATAAGGGAGTCCCCAAAGCCTGCAAGGATTATATATGATTAGTATAATGTTACTTGCATCAAATAGATCCCAAAATATCTAACTTTTTGACTAAAATATCGGATGATTTATAAGTGAGTTATTCTTGTTTCTTGGACACAGAAAGTCTGAAGTGGATGTCGTAGGTGTACAGGTGTTTTCCTGCACACCTGTGATTCAGGGATTGAGTTGTTATTCATCTTGTGATTCCATGACTCCCTGAGGCAACTTTTTGATCTGCATTCATCAGGTCATCGGGAGAGGATGGAGAATGAACAACTGCTTCTTACAGGCCTTTAAGCAGCTATGATCATGTCACTCCCACTCCCACTCAACATGAGGTGGTGTCTACCTGTATGCCCAGGAGAAAAGTGAACTCTCTGGGAATGACCCTGGGACAGGTCCTATAAAAGGATAACATATGAGCTGCAGATTCTCCCTAAATGCAACATTACAGAAGTATTCAGCCCCTTGGTTAGAACTTAGAGACTAACTAGTCCATTTTATATGTATACACATATTATAAAAAATACATACACAAGTAAGGTAGAAAAAGAAAAATCCCACATATAATAACTATATACAACTTAGTAATAAGAAATCATATGGTTCCCTGAATACGGTCGTTCAAACCAAACATGCTACCAGGAAGTCTTACACAAGACCAGAAGATGTGTAGGGGAAGCAGGAGGAAGAGAAACAGACAAGTGCTAACTAACTTCAAAAGCTACACACCCCAGGATATGACATCTCCTCTACAATTAGGAACAGAGACAAGTGATTGTGTGAGTAACATAATACTGAACTGCGAGAAGTTGCCAGAGGCTCTCACTGTGTGTAAGGGCATGAAAAATTTTAAAAGGGCTGTGAAAAGATCAAACAGTACTAGGACTTAAGCTCTTGGGCATTCCAGAAATAGTGCACAATACTCTCTGAAGATATACTGCTAGGAGCTGATGTCAGAGATACTGTGGGTACAGAAGAGAGATATTATTCAGACACTGGTTTCAGAAGAGGTAGATCTCTGAAAGTAATAACTTTGCAAAACAGAGAATTTACAGCCAATACCACCAGCTTAGAAAGCAAGGTCCACGGGGATCTGGACAATGCAAAATTATAGGCAAGTGAACTCCAAAATAGGTTTAGTCTGGACAGATACAGATGTGGCTAAAAAAAAAAAAAGAGCATGTACGTGAGCACCTCATAGTAATAATGAAGGAGGAAGACCTGGAGTTGTAAAGCTGCCTAACCTCCCCTCAGTGTTCTCCTGGTAGTTCAGGAAAACCCATCTCATTTAAGTATGGAAAACAAAATAAGGTTACAGTCAAAACATATTTAAATTTATTATAAGAAGAAAAAAAATAGGCCAGGCATGGTGGCTCATGCCTGTAATCCCAGCACTTTGGAAGGCCAAGGCAGGCAGATCAACTGAGGTTAGGAGTTTGAGATCAGCCTGGTCAGCCGAGTGAAACCCCATCTCTACTAAAAATACAAAATATCAGCTGGGTGTGGTGGCAGGTGTCTGTAATCCCAGCTACTCAGGAGACTGAGGCAGGAGAATCACTTGAACCCAGGAGGGGGAGGTTGCAGTGAGCTGAGATTGCGCCACTACACTCCAGCCTGGGTGACAAAAGCAACAATCCTTCAAAAACAACAACAAAAACAACAAAAAACAAACAAACAAAAAACAGAAAAAAAAATTAAACAAAATACTTTCTGGCAGATAATGGAAAGAAATGGCTTCAATACACTGGACATTTTTAAATGAATAAAAATGAATTAAGAAATTGTAAAAAAAAAAAAGGATGAATGAACAGCATAGTTAAAAAAAATTTTCAGAAATAATATGCCTAGACCTGCACTCTATAAACATTAATGTCTCTAGGGATCATAATGTGGTCTTGGCAAATGCAGGTTCTGGTTCTGTAAGTCTGGGATGAGGCCTGAGATACTGTATTTCCAGTAAGCTACCAGGTGATAGGGTTGTTATCTGTCTGTGGATTCCATTTTGAAACACAAAGGTGTATACCAAGAATTGGCATACTATGACGAACAACTATGGCTGGCTGCCTGTCTATATAAATAAAGTTTTAATGGGACACAGCCACATCCCTAAGTTTACATATTGCCTATGGCTGCCTTTGTGCTTCAATAGCAGAATTCATCTTTGTAATAGTGGTCTTACGGCCCTTTACAGAAAACTTTTCCAATCCCTGGTCAAAACAATAGTATATGAATAGAGAGAGAAAGGACCACAGCAAGGAACTAGAAAAATATTCAGAAATTAAGGTTCAATTTTTTAAAACTCAAGACAAAGTAAATACCAGTTGTTATGGTATGACAATTGTTATGGAATGTTTGTATTCCCATGCAAATTCATGTGTTGAAGCTTTAATTCCCAATGTGATAGTATCCAGAATGGGCCTTTGGGAGGAAATTAGGGTTAGAAGAGATGATGAGGAGAGAGTGCCCATGATGAGATTAGTGTCCTTACAAAAACAGAAACCAGAATGCCCGTGCTTGTTCACTCTCTCTCAATGAGCTCACAGAGAACCAATTATGTAAACACACAGCAAGATGGCAGGCACCTACCAACCAAGAAAAGAAGCCTTAGACTGAAATCTACCTTTCTGATACCTTGATCTTGGACTTCTCCACCCTCACAACTGTGAGAAAGAAACATTTGTTGTTTAAACTGCACATTCTACTGCAATTTGTTATCACAGTTCAAGGTGGCTAAGACACCATAGAAAACATGGTACAAAAAGTAGATAATTTTTTTGTAAAAAACCAGAGACAAAAGTATCAGAAATAAAGAAAGAGAAATTGTTAAATTCTTTAGGAGAAATTTAGTAAGTGTAGATATCAGAAAACTACAGATCATGAGTCAATTCTAGTTTGTATCCTGTTTGTATCATTACCAATCATAAAATAATTTTGTACATTTTTAAAGGGCTGTTTGATAAAGGAAGAGGAAAAAGAAATATTTTAAAAAAAAAGAAAAAATGAAGAGGAAGGGGAAGATAAAGAGAAAGAGAAGAAAAAGAGAAATAATATATGGCCTGCGAAGCCTAAATTACTTTCAGAAAATATCTGTCTCTCCCTGCTATAGAAGACTGGCAAGGGACATTTAACATACATATAATTGGTTTCCCCAGTGATGAAAATGAAAGTGATGGAAAAAACAAGCATTTAAACCTACAGTCCAAGAAAATTTTCATGAAATAAAACACTTGTAAATGCAAGTTGGCACCTAGTGAAAGGGTACATTGTGTAACTACAAAATTTGATGTGGTCCACATGGAGAGAAAGTCTAGTAAACATTTTGAAATGAATATGTGTGTGTGTGTGTGTAAAGGGAGCTGTTGTCCTATTTTATTAGCAACAGCACCTTCTTTTGCATTCTCAAGTGCCCTACTTTGAACAATAAATTATATAAAGTTATCCTAGAAAGAGAGTAGCATTAGCCTTTCAATACCAACATTGCATAGCAGAAGTCACATAGAATTATGTTAAATATGTTAAAGGAAAGAAAATATAAGCATGGAATTTAACATATTGCAAAAGGTTTTTAATTCTTAAAGGCTGCAAACAAAAAGGTTCAAAAATTGAAGGATAATAGAGATTATTTTTCCCATGAGCTCTTCCTATAAAACTTATTAGAGAACAAGAATGAAAAAATAATTAAAGAAAATTTGCCATAATATCTAGGGTGAGGATGGAGTATATTTAATTGTATAATTAAGACTAATATTTCAGGAAATGGGTTATAAAATATTAGGTAATATTAGATAGGTTGACAATGCAAAAAAATACAATTAACAAAAAGGAAAGCGAAATACAGAGAGTAGACTGAAAGACAAATAGGCTCATAGATTAACTCAACAGTGTTAACTAAACTTAAAAGAAATTAGTAAGAGGGAAGAAGAGGGTTGAATGAAAATAAGTTTACTATCTAAGTCCATTATTGCTCACAGTAGTAAAAGAATAGAGAATGACAAAAGAAAAGCACTATGAATACTATAACTACATTGATTTAGAGGTAAAAATTGTCTTAGCATAAATTGTCTCAAAAATAGACTATTGTGAGACAAGACTAGCGTGAGGGTAGTTCTGGGGGAGGTGACCCCAAAAGATCTGGTATGGGAATGAGAATGTAATATAAGAAAGAGAAAGACACCAATATAAGGTGTGTTAATTAGTGTGCTAATCCTGCAGGCAATTTTGGCTTAATCCCAGTTGGCATCTTTGGTAGATTATGTAGAACATACCTAAGAGTTAACCTATAAAAATGGTAAGGGAGCTGGAGTATTTATCCATCTATTTGCATTCCTTCTTTGCTGAGAGCTGCTCTTGAGGGCATTACTACAATAGTACTTCTGGTATTTCCTGTGCATGTTCCTGTAGTTAGAGAAAGCCCCTATTAAGAGAGTCACAGAAGCCTGCAAGAAGTAGCTAAGTGTATAAAAACTGACAAAACCTGCTACACAATCCTTCCTAAATATACATATTTAAAAAACCAAAAATAGAAAAAAAAGGAGAAAAGCCCCATATATGAAAGATTTTATACATAGGTAAATATAACTAGATAATTATATTATAGATGGTATATTTCTGCCTCTGAAAATACGGACTAAACATATTTTTGCCTATTTTACCTGCTAAGTACAGCTGGGCACTATATATAAACATCAATCATGGGAAGACCCTGGAGAGTGCAGAGCAGGCAGACAAAGGAGCCAGGGACTTCCCAAGGAACAGCACAACAGAGAGTTTTAATACCTCACATAGTCCAGATTGGGTGCTGGGAAAGCTGGCAAATGAAAATTTCAATAGGGGTAGACAAAAGAACCCCAAGAATAGCCAGGCTACTTTCTTTACCAAAGGATAAAATAGGTCATCCTAACAAGACAGAAAACTTAGACAAGAACCACTCCATTCCAGCCAAACACCACAGAAGAAACTGCAGTCGCACCCACATCCTAACCAGAAAAGTTAGGGTAGGCAGGCAAATGCAATGAAGTATCCTATCCCCTGCTGGGATGGTGTCAGAGAAGGCAGAGTGAAAGCCAGAAATTTCCTAAGTGCCCAGCAGTCACAATATTCCTCCTCTCTGCACCAAGTCAGTGATGATTCCATTATGAGACTGAACTTTCATACCTACTGGGTTGTAAGAGGATGCCCCATCCTTCCCTGCAGGGGTGGCATCAGAGGAGGCTTAGTGGCGATGAAGACTTTGTCACTATACACAGTGCCTCCAGAGGCTACATGAGGAGTAGTAAGATCATCCCTGTCCCTTCAAGTCAAGGTAATATTAGCACAGTCCTAGTGGAAAACCAGAGATCCCAACCCCAGCTAAGAGTAATGAAGGGTCCCTCACACACCGGTGTCAACAGAGGTCAAGTCACAAACCTGGACTTTCATCTCTACCTGGAAATACTAAGACGACGTTTCTCTGGTGTCAGAGGAGACCTTCTGTGATCAAAGGTTTAAGAAAAATTAAGTCTCAAAACATAATACACATTTCAATTGACAATCATTAATTTTACCAAGACTCAAGAAAATCACAACTTAAATAAGAACAGACATTGACAGATGCCAAAACTCAGAAGACAGAAGTCTTATAATTATCTAGCAAGAAATTTAAATGCCCATAATAAAACATGCTTCAATCACTGTAGAGACCAGCCCTACGGGGCTTTGTGGGTGTTCTCCCCGTGTGAAGAGATGAGAGACTGTAAGAAATAAAGACACAAGACAAAGAGATAAAGAGAAAACACTGGACCTGGGGGACCACTACCACCAAGACATGGAGACCGGTAGTGGCCCCGAAAAGCTGGGTGTGCTGATATTTATTGAATATAAGACAAGGGCACAGGTTAAGGAAGGTGAGTTGTCCAAGTGATTGATAAGGTCAAGCAAGTCATGTGATCATGGGACAACGGGCCCTTCCCTTTTAGGTAGCCAAAGCAAAGAGGAAAGGCAGCATACGTCAGCATTTTCTTCTATGCACTTATAAGAAAGATCAAAGACTTTAAGATTTTCACTATTTCTTCTACCGCTATCTACTAAGAACTTCAAGGAGGAACTAGGAGTATAGGAGGAACATAAAAGTGGACAAGGAGTGTGACCACTGAAGCACAGCACCACAGGGAGAGGTTTAGGCCTCCAGATGACTGTGGGCACGTCTGGATAATATCCAGCCTCCCACAATAAGCTGGTGGAGCAGAGTGTTCCCTGATTCCTGCAAGGAAAGGGAGACTCCCTTTCACGGTCTGCTAAGTAACAGGTGCCTTCCCAGGCACTGGCATTACTGCTTGATCAAGGAGCCCTCAAGTGGCCTTTATGCAGGCGTGACAGAGGGCTCATCTCTTGCCTTCTAGGTCACTTCTCACAATGTCCCTTCAGCACCGGACCCTATACTCGCCAGTTATTCCTAGGTTATATTAGTAATGCAACAAAGAGTAATATTAAAAGCTAATGATTAATAATGCTTATACTAATGATTGACAATTGTCCATGATCATCTCTATATCTAATTTGTATTATAACTATTCTTTATTCTAACTATTTTCTTTATTATACTGCAAAAATTTGTGCCTTCAGTCTCTTGCCTCGGCACCTGGGTAATCCTTTGCCCACAAATAAGCAATTACAAATACCCTTGAAATAAAAGGAAAAATGTTAAATCTTTATACAGAAATATAATATCTCAGCAAATAAATAGACTACTAAAGAAAAAACTAATGGAAATTTAAGAACAAAAAATATAATAATTAAAATAAACCACTCAATAGATGTGGTTAGAATGAAAGCACAGAGAAAAGAAAGAGTGAATTTGAAAATACAATAATAGAAGTTACCCATTGTGAATATCAGAGAGAAAATAGACTTAAAAAGTGAACAAAGTATCCACTAAATGCGGAACTATAACAAAATATCTAACATCAGATTTATGTCATCAAAATCCCAAAATGACAGAAGAGAATATGACTAAAAACTTTGAGAACTAATGGCTAAAATTTGTCTATATTTAGCAAAAGACTCAAATTAAACTATCCAAAAAGATGAGTGGACCCCAAATAAGATAAATTCAAGAAATCCACAGCAAGACACATCATGACCTTCCGAAAACTAAGGGGAAATAAAAAATGTTGAGAGAAGTAAGGGGAAAATTAGACCTTAATATTTGCTGTTTGAATAACAGCAAATTTCTTGTTAAAAACCAGAGAGGCCGGTCAGGTGCAGTGGCTCACGCCTGTAATCCTAGCACTTTGGGAGGCCGAGACGGGCGGATTACAAGGTCAGGAGATCAAGACCATCCTGGCAAACTTGGTGAAAACTCGTCTCTACTAAAAATACAAAACATTAGCCGGGCGTGGTGGCGGGCGCCTTAGTCCCAGCTATTCGGGAGGCTGAGGCAGGAGAATGGTGAGAACCCAGGAAGCTGAGCTGGCAATGAGCGGAGATCGTGCCACTGCACTCCAGCCTGGGCGACAGAGCGAGACTCCATCTTAAAAACAAAACAAAACAAAAAACAAACAAACAAAAAAAACCCCCACACATTTCAAGAATAAAAAAGCAAACAGTCATCTTAGAAAGTGTGTAAAATGTATAAACAAGCATTTCACAGAGGATAAATGTAAATAAGTATATTAAAAGATATTTAAGGTGAATAGCCATTATGGAAATGAAAATGCAAATAAAGACCATGGTGACAGGTCACTATCCACCTATTATAATGGCTAAATTCAAAAATATCAATAATGCCAAATGGTAGCAAGGATGTACACAAACTAGATCTCTGATTTTTTCATAGGAATGTGAAGCAGAGAAGCCACCCTAGAAAATAATTTGGCATTTTCTTACAAAACTAAACATGTGCTTGCTAAAACACCCAACAAGTAATCTACCAGGTGTTTAACATACAGAAATAAAGATAGGTGTCCACATAAAAAGCTCAACGTGTTTATTAGTTGCTGATTTATTTGTAATAGCCGAAACTGGAACAAGCAAAATATTTTATAATAGGTGAATGGTTAAACAAACTGGAGCACACACATACTATTCAAAAAGATTCAGACATTAAAAAAAGAACTATTTACACATGCAATAATTTTTATGGTTCTCAAGGGAATTATGCTGAATGGAAAAAAACGGGGGGGGTGGCAACCTCAAAAGGCCCCATGGCATGTGATTCCATTTATATAACATTCTCAGAATGCAAAAGTATAGGTATGGGATATGGCTGGTTGTCACGGGTGAGGGATAGCTGTGGGGAGGGAGTGGTGGAATTCTAAAAGGGCAGCAGAGGGGTCTTTGTGGTGCTATAACAGTTCTTTCTCAGTGGTGATGGTGGTTACATGCATCTGCACATGTGATAAAATGATATAGAACTATGCACACATAATGTACCAAGGGCATGTGGGATCTCTTTGTACTATCTTTTCAACCTCCTGTGAATCTATAATTATTGCAAAATGAAAAGTTCAAAAACCGAGAGTCAATGAATGAAACTAATAATTCTAAAGACTGTAATCCACAATGAAAATGTAAGTTATTGAGATCTATTCACCTAATAAAACAGCAACAGTAGAAACTGCAGGTTATGTGAGCAAAAAGATACTAATAACAGGAGATTTTAACACACTTCTCTCAGTCCTAAAAAAACCAATAAAATCGAATGAGTTAAAGAGACCCTATAAAATGAATATATAGAAGATCTAACCAATAAATATTTATTATAATCCATTATGTGACAACAGATAATTTTTCTAGTTTATATGTAACATTTTCAAAATTTGGCATTCCTTAATAATTCTTTTTTTTTTTTTTTAGATGGCGTCTTGCTCTGTTGCCCAGGCTGGAATGCAGTAGCATGATCTCAGCTCACTGCAACCTCCATCTCCCAGGATCAAGCAATTCTCCTGCCTCAGCCTCCTGAGTAGCTGAAACTACAGGCACACACTGCCATGCCCAGCTAATCTTTTGTATTTTTAGTAGAGACGGGGTTTCACCATGTTGCCGGGGATGGTCGCGAACTCCTGAGCTCAGGCAGTCCTCCTGCCTAGGACTCGAAGAGTGCTGGGATTATAGGCATCAGCCACCATGCCCGGCCAATAATATTTTCTAAAAGGAAAAGACAATGAAATAATACAGTTAGCATGTTCTGACCACATTAAATAAAACTTGTGCAGTAGATGCTGTATCTTCACCCTTACCCCTGGTTCCCACAGAAAGTCACCAGCAGACAGGTGTGTTCAGACTGATCTGACTCTGGGTTTTGACATTTCTCTGCATGAAGCCTCCAGCGAATAAGGGAGCTCTCTCTGTCACCTGTGAGAACAATCTGTGGTGCCTCAGGAGGAAATCAATCAATGAGGAATAAAAAGAAGTGAATGAATATCGCAACTTCCTCAACTCCACAGAGGGTGAGAATGAAGGGGCCCTTCTGAGATGTGCTTTCCAGAGTTTCTCGGAGGGTACTCAGTGGAACTGAGTCTCTGTTGCTTGGAGCAATAACACACTCATTATCCCTGCACATCCACAGTCTCTCACTGTATCTCCTTGGGATCGTCTTCCAAATATAAGAATTGACCCCAAATCCCTTTGCCCAGGATCTGCTTTAGAGGGAACACAAATTAAGACAACTAGAAATCAATAACATACATATATATATACACACACACACACAAAATACACTGGCTGAAGCACAAAGGTCTGTTTACCTGGACATTAAAAACTTTTTATTAAACTCTTGGGTTAAAGAGGAAATACAGTGAAATAAAATACAGTGAACAAAACTGCAGCATTGCTAGAAAATAAGCATATCACCAACAAGGCGAATCATAATGTACATGATACAGCTAAAGCAGCACTCAGAAGAAAACACATTGCATTCAATGCCTATGTTAATAAAAACTAAAATATATGAGTTAAATGTTCCATTCAAAAACCTAAAAAATAATAAATAAAAAAACGGAAGTCAGTGACCATAAAACAATTTAAAAATACAAAATATGGGTGTTTGTGAAATTACTTAGCAAAATTAAATAACATCTAGCTCAATTTTTTGTGAAAGAGAGAACACATATTTCCAAGTTTAGAAATAATCAGGAGAAAGGGACTTTGAGTACATTTTGTGCATTTCTATAAAAATAGAAGACACTGATTCCTACAGGGAAGAAAAAACGAAACAACTTGAAGGAACTCTTATGTGTGCAAAATGAGATAATTTGAGTAGTAAAAAGAATAATGACTACAAATTATTAAAATTTATTGAATATATAAAAATTCATGAATCCATAATGATACACAAGAAAGTGAGCATAACCTACTGGACACCATTGGAAGTCATCAGGGCTCACAACACCCATAAATAGTGGAAAAGGATTAAGCATCTTTCCTCCTTTTCTAATGTAAACTATATTTCAGGATGAGGGAAGGCTCTTCTGGGGAGAATTCCATCTAAACAATACATAAGGAAATAACAAATTAGGAAATCATGATTCGTCAGCCTCAAATGAAATAACCTAGTCAGTTAATGATCTTAGCATTGGAAAAATAAGTTCCAGGCAACTAGAAATGGGAGAAAATGAACAAGTAAGTGACATCATGAGGAAGAGATTAACCACTTTAGAATGTGGGACCTTCTACTGAACGACTGACCTGGATTCTTTAAGAAGTTAATGCCAAGACAGGGAGGGAAGGAAGAAGGGACAATGGGTTGAGAAACACCAATTGTAAAAAGCCATTTTGGAGAGTCTCAGGGAAACAGGAGTATAGACTGGGTATTCAGTGATGTTCAGAAATTATATTAGATTTATAAGGCATGGTAGTTGTTCCATGGTTAAAAAAATTCCTTAGTGTTTTTGTAAATGCATACTGAAGGTCATGTAGACAAAACTGAATGATACTCCAGTTATGAAAGGCGGGAGATTAATCTATAAAAAATACAGCAAGTTATTGATGGTTTTAAAGATAAGTGGTGGGCATATAGATTCATAATATCACTGCTTTGTGAAATTTGTTATCATAAAAAGGTTTTTAAAACACCTTTCAAAAAACGCTGAGAATATCCTGTGATCTACCTCCCTCCACACTCCACCTCTCCACCTACTCTATGTGAGAAACATAACAAAGACAGAAAAAGCCACTTTGGAAGCTTGCTCCAAAAGTCGCTGAACGAGTTTAGATTATAACCTGGCTCTTCTGGAATGTCTTCCTCCACAGTGAGCCGATTCTATTAATAGACATCAGGCCAATCATTAGGAGCTGATATTTAAATTTTAGGAGCAAGAACGCAAATACAGGGGATGGGTTTTAGATCTTACCATCATTAAATACAGGGCCAGAAACCCAGCTTCGCATCATGGAAGAGTCAAAGTGCTAAGTGCCTGCCTACAAAATTTGAGACTATTCACACACATCATTGACTTTCCTCACAGAAATATGATGTACCGTTGTGCTGTCTTCCGCTTTATAAAGATGCAAGAACTGATACAAAAGAGTTCATTGATCTTTCCCAAAGCTCAAAGCTAATGAATTGGTGAGACAGAAGTCCCAGCCCAAGTCACCTCGCCCTGACACTGGTTCTCTACGCTCTGGTGCAGCAGAGAGTGAGAAAGTATCATTTTTAGGACTGATGTACATGCTCATGGCTACCATTTGTCAGTGATGGTGCACAGGTCTGCACACCAGATGAATCATTGTAAGGACACAGCTCATGGGTGCGGCTCCCCCAGATCAGGCTTTTACTTCAATATGGACAATCACTGGGGCATGAGGCAACTAAGACTGATGCTAGATTAATACAAACACAACCACGCTCATGACTGGGATTGAAGGACACCTATACAACAAACCGTGGTGTTTACAGATAGGTATTGAAACACATTCCAGGAACAGAATGTAACTGTTTTGTTAAGCTCCTGCCCCGACTTACTGATGGGAAACTAAGGCCCTAGCGAAGGGAATTTGGCCAAAGTGATGTGTGAAATTAGTGCGGATGCGGTACCGTGTATTTTTAGAGTCACAGTTCCTGGCATGCCAGCAATTCATTTGGGGATGACAATAGGCATGTGAGAAACTGGAGTCCCCAGGAGAGTTTGGTGCAATATACTGCAGTGTTCCAAAAGCCTACATCAGCAAACCAGGGCAAGGTCAGCTGGAATCTGAGTAATCACCATGGCCGAGCTCACAAACTGGAGAGGTGGGAGTCCCGCGCGCCACTCACTGCAAACAGAGGAGAGCACACATTTCCTCCGGGAGGATCCGCCATGGAGGTCCCATGAAGCAAAAGTGTTACCAGCGATGGGTCTTTATTCCGGTCATCCAGCTTCTTGGCATTTTGAACAAATAATTGGACAAAATGCGCAAAGCAAGTAAGAAAAGAATGAAGCAACAAAAGCAGAGATTTATTGAAATGAAAGTACACGCCACAGAGTAGGAGCTCGAGCAAGTGACTGAAGAGCCCTTGCTACAGAATATTTTGGGGTTTAAATACCTTCTAGAGGTTCCCCATTGGTTGCTTGGTTTACACCCTATGCAAATGAAGCAGTGGCCCTCAACCAGTCTCATTCGTTGCAGAAAGCAACAAATCAGAGGCTGAAGTGAAGTTAGGAAGTTACACCCTATGCAAACATCTGATAGGTTGTGGGAGGGCACCAATCAGAGGCTGAAGTTACAAAGTTATACTCCGATGCAAATAAAGACTAGGCCTGAGACTGGTCTGGTTGATTGCGGGAGGGGACCAATTAGAAGTACTTTCAATTTTTCATCTGCCACACAGAAAAGTGAGGGATGGGAAGTTTGCAAAGGGCATGGTCTCTGGTCCTTTTGTTACTTGGGCATGGAAAGTTGGGGTTTTCCTTTTGATTTTGTTCTAGGAAGTCAGTATAAATTGGCCTTAGGTTCCCTGCCTCCAGACCCTGTTCTCCTGCCTCAGTAAGGCCCATTGTTGCATTCTGGTCCCACTTTCTCATTCCTCTGTGAGAACAGAGGCTCTCGCTGTTCTCAAAAGAGGAGAAAGAAAAGAAGCCAATGTCAGGCATCATGCAGGGACAGAGAACTTTGTGTGTGGCATTTTATCTCATTAATGGTTTTCTAAAAGAAAATCATTTGGAAACTGAAACTGAGGCTGGAAAGTTTTTGTTGAGGTTGGTCAGGTGCCGACAGTGTTGGGATCTCACCCCTCCTCGTGTCCAGCATGCCTGCTTGTCCATTCCAGTGAATTACCATGGGCCAAGTTACAGTCAATGAAAGCAGTGGGGAGAACACAACTCTTTTCTAAATGTTACATCGGAGGCTTTTATCAGAGTCAAGGACTAATAGCACAGCAATTAGCACATATGCCACTATTTTCTTCAGGAAACTGGACCTTCATCCAGTAACCCCAATAGAAACTGTTTGACAGGCTTAAACAAAAATATTTCCAAAATTGGTAAATAAAACATCGATTTTCTGCCTCCCCATCAGTCATACTCTTTCCATAAATGACTTTCTGCATTTTTTCTCTGTCCCAAATCTCCACTCATTTTCAGGTCCAGAATTCTCCCAGATCACCAAACCATGTAGTTTCTGCCTAGCCTAAACCATGCCAATCTACCACCTGAAATAAGAAGAAACTGAGGAGATACAAAGTCCATTTTTTTCACAGGTTATACAATTCACTCACAGGTTATATTTTATTTACAATGAATAAATAAATAAATGACAGAAACTTCTAAGATTTAAAAGCAACCAGAGCTACAACCAGAGCAACAAAAGTTCTCAAGTGTGTTATCAAAAGGAAAATTGAAGTTGAATAATTGCTATGATAGTTATACTCATCACTAATCACTACGTAAATTGATATGACATGAAAGGGACGAAAAACAGAGGTTTGCTAAACTGTCTACGTCCATCTGGGGATCAGTAAATCATTGTTAATAGTGCATAAGTATGATATTTCAGGTACTTTTGAATAAACCACGTAGCACTATGGAGGCATCTCAATAAGAATGAGATGCAAAAGTCACACGAGAAGGGCAGGGCACAGTGGTTCATGCCTGTAATCCCAGCACTTCAGGAGGCCGAAACAGGCAGATTGCTAGAACTCAGGAGTTTCAGACCATCCTGGGCAACATGGAGAAACCCCACCTTTACCAAAAAAATACGGATTAGCCAGGTGTGGTGGCATGTACCTGTGATCCTAGCTACTTGGGGAGCTGAGTTGGGAGAATCACTTGAGCCCAGGAGGCGAAGGTTGCAGTGAGCCAACATCACGCCACTGTGCTCCAGCCTGGGTGACAAAGCAAAACCCTATCTTAAAAAAAAAAAAAAAAAAAAAAAAATCACATGAGAGGCAGAGAGAGGCATAAATTCACTAATTTACTATGTCTATAGTTAAATTTGACTGGTATTTCTAACCAAAGCATTAGGGAAAAGTCATGGGTTACCTGACTGTCGCTATCTGATGAAAGGCTATACAGGCTATACAGCAATTCCTTAAGTGGAAATCTTTTTCTGGAATTTAATTCTAAAGAGAAGTTATCACATAGGACCTTTCACAAAGACATTAGTCTTATCACAAATGCAAAAACAATTTTCAAATGCGTACAAGATGAATCTTGGAAATAGACCAAGACCTCATGCCCAGCTACAACTCAGTGAGGCTGCTAAGTGTGCCAGGCCCTTCTCTGTCTCTTCCTGGAGCACTATGCTGTGATTGGAAGAGCCCATGCAAAAGGTCAGGTCCTTCATTGTCTTCTGTGAGCCTCAGCTGCCAGCTGGGCTTTCTGTAGACCCCAGTGGGCAGAGTACTTAAAGTGCCCCCTGAGGCTTAAAATCCTGGGTTCCATTCTGCTCTGGATGCCAAATGGCCAGGCTAAAGTTAAGGTGCTGCTGGCAGACCTGTCTTCCCACCTGCAGGAATTTGCTTGAGTTGTAGCATAAAGCACTACAAACTGGGTGACTTCAATTACAGGAATTTCTTGTTATTTATTTATCACTATTTTGTTGAGACAGGATCTCACTCTGTCACCCATGCTGGAGGGCAGTGGTGCGATTACAGCTCACGGCAGCCTTCAATTCCTAGGCTCATGCTGTCGTCCCACCTCAGCCTTCCAAGTATCTGGGATTACAGGCACACAACACACCACCATGCCCAGCTATTTTTTAAATTTTTGTAGAGATGAGGTCTTGCTATGTTGCCCCAGCCTGGTCTCAAACTCCTGGACTCAAGTGACCTCCCACCTCAGCCTCCCAAAGTGAATTTATTGTCAAAGTTCTAGAAGCTGGAAGTCCAAGATCAAGCTGTTGGCAGGGCCGTGCTCCCTCTTCAGATGTTGGGGCAGGCTCTGTTCCTGGCCTCACTCCCAGCGTCTGGTGGTTTGTGGGCCCTGCCACAATTCTGAATCATCTGGTCTCAGGTGGGCCTGAATATTTCTCCAGATGAGTATTTCATCCAGGCTCGAGAACCATTGGCTTAGATCACTCAGAATATACCTGGCACAGGATGCCAGAAACAGAAAGAGAGGAAAATGTAATTTTCCCTCTCTCCCTCTAAATTCTAAGCTGGGACACCTTTAACAAAAGACAGATTGCAAGAGAGAAATGAATAGAAATTTATTAACATGTATATTTTATATACACATGGGAGAAAACTAAGGGAAAAAGAAACTCTCTGTGAGGTGGCCACTGACAGCAATAACTTAAGCACATCCTTAGAATGACCTTGATAGATGCACCTCAATGTGTGTTCCAAGCCAGGGAATCTGGGTGTGGCCAACCCAGATATTTGTTTCTTATCTGTGAGAAACATCTGAGCCCCCCTGAACCATCTTGCATAACACAGGCTATATAGGGGATTGAAGCCCTGAGTTTTAGGTTCAGTGAGGGTTGCCAGGTGGAGGTCGTTATGGGGAGGGTGTTAACTGAAAATGCTCTATAAATGCTAACATGCTGTTTGCAAGCAGTTGTGGTTTTGCTGCCCAGCCCATTGCCACTGGGCCATGCAGTTATCTTGTCTAGCCCACTGCCACTGGACTGTATGTAAGGAGGATATGTTGTCCAGCCTACCACCACTGGACTGAATGTAAGGTGATACATTGTCCAGCCCGCTGCCACTGGACTGTGTGTAAGGCAGATTACCTTGTTTAGCCCACTACCCCTGGACCATTTCTGTACATAAGGTAGTTCTCCTAGCCAGTCCTCTGCCACTGGACTCTCTCTCCTGTATGTAATCTCCTAATAAAACCCCACATCTTGTTTGCAGTCTCTGGATCTCTTCTTCAGCCTTTTGAACCTGGTGCCTTCCCTATTGAGGCTGATAGGGGTTTGCACAACAGAGGTGGCTTTGAACTCCAACCTATACGGCATCTTCAACAAAGAACAATGCGTTTTTAAGGTAATTGCAAAAGAAAAGCCCCTTGAGTCTTCATGGGTGGCAAATTGTGGGAAGATGATACTGTATATGGAAACTCATGGTAGATAGACAAGTTAGTCAAGTCCGTGAAGTAGTCTCCTCTGGTGTCTCCAGCCTGACAAGGATCTAAGGTCATCTCGGGTGGTCCATCTTTGTCCTTTCTGGTGGAGGAGGGGAGGGACAGCTTTGTAAGTTTATGTCTTGCTTTTAGGCAAATATCTCCTCATATCTGCTGCTTTTCAATTACCTTCAGCTCTAAATGTCCTTATGCCCAAATGGCATATTTTGAGGTGACATATTTTGCTGCCTTTCACTAGTATTACCTTGCCCTGAGATAGGAAGAGGAGGAGGAAATATCTGAACACAATTGAGCTAACAAGCCTTGAAAAATGGACTCTTTGCTGCAAGTAGTTTCTCAGTCTTTGAAATGGAAAGATCAAGACCTTAATTTTCCCGTGAAAACACATGGGCTATTTCATGTCAAGTGTGTTTGTGAATTTTAAGGTACAGCAAAACATTTAGTCTTATCTTGGCATGATCTACAGTGGATGGTATCCAGGGTCCATATTGGAAACCTCCCCCTCAGCTGTGGCTTTCTTCACCACCCCTGCAATTAGGAACCCTATGATACTTTCCCTCTTCCTCTGCCCCCTCTCTCTCCCCCAGGCATCAGAGGCCATAAGCACACATGTTACAGCTGTAAATAAATTGTTTTAAATTGATGATTTGGATACTGAGTTGGTGGGATTGGTCTAAAAATAGCCAAATGTAATTAGTTTAATTGTTTTTAAGAGTTCTTTTGTTTTGTAAGCCGTTATAAACTCTGGTTTTGTGTTTTGTCAAGTTAATACAGTTTCTGTTGAAACTTCTTAGATGCGTCTGTCTTAAATATTTAAAACATGTTTTATATTGGCTCTAAATTTGTGCATGTGAAATAGTTCAAGGTGATTGGTGCCTTCTGCCACTCATCTAGGAGGAACATCTGTTGTGGCTTATAAGGTTAAAACCTAATCCTTTCTATAAAAGAGCTGTTTTACCTAAGCAGAACCTGGGAAGGTATGAGACACTAGTTAGCAGTTCCTGTCTCTGTTGACACGTTTCCTGTGCAAAGCTGCCCCATTAGTATGCACTTGACCTCATTCTGGGGAGTGCAGTGGAACACGGCTGCAATTCTGCCCTCCCTGATCCTCCCTGTCCCATCTTTGAAACGGGTTAACTTGGGTATCCAGGAGAGGTCAAAGTAAACTGTATCCAGAAACCACCTTATTGTGTATCAAATCACTCCTGGATCTAGGCTGTTCTATGGAGAGTAAAAGGACTTGATAGATGGAAAGAAGCATAAAAAAGCCCCAGACAGGTCTACTTCAGTTAAGGCTTGAACACCTACAAGCTGTTGTTCATCAATTGACAGGGTCTCTGCTCCAAGAGGCCAAATTAGAACATGTAGAGAATCCTGTGATTCATGTCTTTTCTAGACCAACGTCTTCTGGGATGTCTTACAGGGCTGTCAGGGGACTAACTCCAAATCATTTCTCAAGACAGTTTTCCGTTGAGTTATTCTTACTCATAGAGTACTTATGTGGCCTGTGACAATGGCAGGCAAAAGAAGAGTCAACCCCTGGTGGAGAATTTATCTATGATGGGGGAGTTTGCATGGGTACAGATTAAGGACAGGGAAATCGCTTCCATCTTAGCATAAATCAAGCATATCCTGTTCCCAAAAAAAAAAACATTTTCTATACCCATGTTTCTAAGCCTTGATGGATATTTGAATTATCTACAGAGCTTTTAAAACATGCTATGGCCTGGGGGCCATCTGAGACTGCTTAACCAAAACTGTTGGTATCTTCTGGAAGCATGCTTAGAACAAGCGGTCTGCAAAATCATAGAGAACGTGGAGAACTCAACTCAGAGAGAAACCACACAGCAATGGCCTTGCCCAGCCTCTGCAGTCTGACCAGAGAGCAGCCAGGGTCCTGCTCAAGGGATAGAGTGTGTGTGTGTGTGTGTGTGTGTGTGTATCGCCACTTGTTCTAAGAACAAAGTGTTAAATTACTTACTCTTCACAACAACCAGTGGACAATGGAGAAGACAAGTTTGTTCAACTTGTATATGCAGAGCAGGAGCTGAGCTCAAATGGCAGGGTCCCGAGCTCAAATGGCGGGGTCCCAAGCCCATGCACCAGACACTGCACAGTTCTGAATGCACCAATTACATTTTAACTTTCACCAGGTACAAAAGCAGAGACTGATCATGAGATTATTGATACAAAGAGCCTAGGGACTTGAACAACCTGGGGCTCAGATCAGCAAAATCTTGAGTTAAGCCATGTCTGTAACTAGAAAGAGAATATCCCCTGGCTGAGCATCCATCAGCTTCTCTGGGGAGGGAGAAATAGAACTTGTCAACTTCCCATATATTGGCTATATCTTGGAAACATGTATTTTTATATGAACTGTTCAAAGCAAACAACATACATCCTTGTGATCCGAGAGAGTGGATTCTATCATTCTCAACAAATCCTTTGGTTGTTGTCACCAAGACCCAGTTCCTGAACTTCTCTGGTTTCTGTTGCATGGTTATGTGGAGATCCAGGCAGTGCCTGAACAAGGGGCACCCAGCAATGGGAAGCTGCATCTCAACAGAATAGCACCCACATGAGTCGTTTTCTGTCTGGGTCTGCTGCACTTTACACTGCCTTACACATCCCAGACTGCCATAAGCAAGCAAATGCATAAGAGAGAGACAGAAAAAAAAGTAAGCTCTCAATTTGGGTACATGGGCTGTTCAATTCTTGTGTGGTGGTTGGCAGTCCTGCCAGTTACACAATCATCCTTCATTTTCTTCTGGATATTCATGCAGAACCTTTGTACCTGGCTTAAATTTCTGCTGACCTAGCCTTTGTTCCATCTTACTCCTAATGTAGGGTTGCTAGAAAAAACACAGGACACTCAGTTAAATTTGAATTTCAGTTGAAGAATTTAAAAAAATAGTATGTGTCCTAAATATTGCGTGGAACATATTTATATCAAGAATTATTTGGTTTTGATCTGAAATTCAAATTTAACTAGGAATTCTGTTTTTATTTGCCAAATCTGATAACTTCACCTAGAAGGGAAGGTGTTTCTGTAGTCAGGCCCTACTCTGTGGGTATCATTCACCAGTATAGTTAGAAGACAAGATGGAATTTCCAAGGTGGTAAATATTTGAAGTTCTGCTGGGACTATTTGGCGCCTTCTGAATTATGGGCCAAGTTAAAGATAATTAAGAACAGATGTGTCCCCAAATGTGACACTACTTATTTGTTAGTACAATGATCTTAAAAAACTCTTTATTGAGCCTCAAATTGAAGTTTAGTGAACAATTGCCAAAAAATGTGGGGTTTCCCACGCTACATGTCACAAGGAGAACTGCTTTTAAGCAGAATCTCTCAGGCCTGTTAGCATGCCTACAACATCCTGCAATTAGATGACACAGTTGGTTGCTGTATTTATCTTAAGGAAGTTTACAACCTCTTGGAAGGAAATTATAAACTTCCTCTTTATTCAGGCTTTGGATAAGAAAAAAACATAGATGCTTTGGTTTATACTGAAGGAAAACCACTCTCCTAGAAGCTATAGTTATATCCCAAAAGCATTCCTCATTTATGTAGAAGTAATTATAAAAAAAATTGTTTTTATCACTCTCCCAGGTTGACAGCACTGGAGTTTGCTAAATTCATTATACTCCATATTCTGTCTGGATTGCTTTAATTCTAATGCCATAGCTTCACTTTTTTTTGTTTTTTGTATTCCTCATTTTTTGGTCCTCTTTTTTTTTTTGAGACAGGGTCTTGCTCTGTCACTCAGGCTGGAGTGCAGTGGTACAGTTATGGCTCACTGCAGCCTCAGCCTCCTAGGTTCAACTGATCCTCCCCACTTTGGTCTCCCAAAGCATTGATCCTTTTTCTTTTCTATTCTCCATTATGTCTTCTATTCTATAGGATGACTAACTAATGGGACAATGTCGATTTTATTGATCCAGCCTATGCTATTGTTCTGATAAGTATTCACTAATAGCACTATTTTCACTGTAAATAATTTTTCATTTTCTATTAATAAATGGTAACATATTTAGTGACTGTTATGTACTAGGCATTGTGTCAGGTGCTTGGATACTGTTCACATTCAATTCTCACAAAAGTTCTGTAAGTTAGAAACTATACTGAGCCCAATTTTACACCTGTGGAAACCAAGGCACAGTACTTATAATTCCTGACTACACTGCAAACCATCCTAATTAAATAGACGTAAAAATATAAATACCAAATGTAAGCAAAAAAATCTTCAGCAATAATTCTTAATTTTACCTATCCTGGGCTTCCAGATCAACAACTTCAACTGAATTAGGTTTTTCCAAATACCCAATCATTCAGTTGGTTTGTATCCCACAGACAAACATATATGTAAAATTCTGATTCCTGTTCAACTCTTTAAAAATCACTTCTGTCACATAAGATGAGGCAACACTTTCTAAAATGATTTTACCAAATACTGCACGTTCTCATTAAAAGTGGAGCTAAAGATTGGATACACACGGACATAAACATGTCAATAGTGGATGCTGGGGACTTCTTGGTGGGGAAAGGGATGGAGGGAGCCTAAGGTTGAAAAACAAACTATTGAGTTCCTGGGTGATGGGATCGTTCACACTCCAAACCTCAGCATTACACAATATACCCATGTAACAAACCTGTACATGTACATCCTGAATCTAAAATAAAAGCTGAAATTATTTTTAAAATGAATTTTAGACACTAATAGTTTTCCATAATGATAATAAGGACTGCCTGAGAAAGGAGATTGGTAATCAAAGGATATGCTTTGTAAAATAAAGTTAAACAGGTTTCTTTGTTCTAAGACTTAGAAATTTTTCTCTATGCACGTGTGCATTCTATTAACTATTGTTGCATAGCAAGCGATCCCAAATTTAGTCACATGCAACAGCAACCTTTTGATCATATGCATGGATGTGTGGGTTAGAAATGCAGACACAGTAGAGCAAGATGGTTTCTCTGTGCTCCATGATGAGTGAGGACTTGGGGGGAAGACTCAGAGGGGACTCGATGGCTGGTGGCTGCAGTCATCTGAGGACTCCAATATTCATCATGTCTGGGCTGGGAGGGGTCAGAGACTAGGATCGTCACTAGGAGCACCTATGCCTGGGCTCCCCAGCATCATGGTGTCCTCAGGTGTTGGTGGACTCTGGGTTGCTGGATGCCTTGCAGGGCCCTCAGGGCTCCAAGCAGGAATGTCCAATGAGCAAGGCAGCAGTGGCTTTCTGCCCTGACTTCAGAACACATGCAGCATCACGTCATCCACACTATTGCTTACAGACATGTCGCAGTCCCACCCAGATTCAAGGGAGGTGACATAAACCCTAGCACTCAATGCAAGAAGAATCACATTCCCACATCAGAAAAAAAAATGTGGTAAAGAAATTATCATTGTGGCCATCTCCAGAAAATAAAATATGATCCTTTATAGATAATTCAATTACGATGCTTTCCGCAATTGTACTTGGTATAAGTCCATCTTCATCCTGAGGAACAGCTTCCAGCCTATTTGTGTCCAAGAGAGTCTATATTAGGAAATTCTGGCCTGGTATGTATAGTCTGTCAGGTTGGGAGGAAGCTCCGCTTACTGAGGTGGATCCTCCTTTCACAGGTGAGAGCACACAGCCATGGGGTGCACGCTTCTGGACCAGATCTCATGAAAGGTTGTCATAGTAAAATCAGACAATCTTATCATCTTCTTTCCTTCCTGTATTGCTGGCAATGCTGGATGAGGGAAGATATGGTTTGGGGATAAATGTGAGGGGCCAGGGGCCTGTACTTCATCTCTCTACTCATTCACAGAAGACAGGATTAGAGGAGTTTATAGGCTCTCCAGTGGACTGTTTTCCCCACTATAGAAAGTCCCTCTACAGGATTTCAGATAATAATAACTCAGTTTTTTTATGTTTTTCCTTGATCTGTCACTCAGGCTGGAGTGCAGTGGCGCAATCTTGGCTCACTGCAACTTCTGCCTCCCAGGTTCAAGAGATCCTCCCACCTCAGCCTCTTGAGTAGCTGGAAGTACAGGTGTGCACCACCACACCTGGCTAATTTTTTAAATATATATATTTATTTATTTATTTATATTTTTATATATATAACCTCCCAAAGTGCTGGGATTATAGGCAGGACCCACCATGCCCAGCCTATAACTCAGCTTTTGAGCAACTATCCTTGGGGCCAATAAACTCTTCATATTCGAATATTATCATAAAATTACAAAACATAAAATATTCCATTTTAGCCATTTTTAAGTGTCTCGTTCAGTGGCACTAAATCCATTCACAACATTGTGCAATCATCAGCACTATCCGTCTCCGGAACCTTTTCATCTTCTCAAAATGAAACTCTGTCCCCATTAAACATTAGCTCCCCATTCCCCTTCCCCTATCTCCTGGCAACCCCTATTCTACTTTCTGTCTCTATGAACTTGACTACTCTAAGGACATCATAGATGCAAATCATATAGTATTTATTCTTTCAGGACCGGTGATTTCACTTGGCATAATGTTCTCAAGGTTTATCTATATTGCAAATGTCAAAATCTCCTTCCTTTTAAGGGTGTAGAATATTCTATTGTATAAATGCACCACAATTGGTTTATCTGTTCATCTATCCGTGGACACTTGGGTTGCTTCCATCTTTTAGATATTGTGAATAACACTGCCAAGAACATGACTGTTTAAATATCTTTGAAACCCTGCCTTCAATTCTTTTGGGTATAACCAGAAGTGAAATTTCTGCATGGTATGGTAATTCTATTTCTACTATTTTGAGGAATCGCAATACTGTTTTCCACAGTCACGGCCTCATTTTACATTTCCATTAGCAATGCACAAAAATCCCAGTTTTTCCACATTCTCTCCAACATGTATTATTTTCTTTCTTTTTGACAATAGCTGCCCTCATGGATATAAAGTAGCATCCCTTTGTGATTTTAATTTATATTTCCCTAATGATTAGGGATATTGCAACCACAGTACCAGCTTAAATGGATGCAGCCCTGGCTCGTACAATGGGAAAAGGTTTTCACTTAATTGTTAACACCATCATCCCAGCAGACCAGCTGCATTGGCGTCACCTGGGATTAGTTAGAAATGCCATAAAAGCTCAACCCGCCACTCAGGTAGCGGGAGGGTAGAGGTGAGTGTTGTCTCCTGTCTTTTTGTGGGATGACTCACAATAAAGCTTTTACTTTTCTCAAAAAACAGTGCCATAGGATCGGCTTTGATACACATGAAGGATAAGCCCCTTACTTAGTCATAATAGTGAACATCTTTTATGTGCTAATTGCCATTTGTGTATTTTCTTTAAAGAAATGTCTATTCAAGTCCATTTCTCATTTTTTAACCAAGCTGGTTTGTGTTGAGTTGTAGAAATCATTTATATGTTCTGGATATTAATCCTGTATCAGATATATGATTTGAAAATATTTTCTTCCATTTTATGGGTTGCCTTTTCATTCTATTGATAGTGCCCACTGATACATGGAAAATTTTAATTTTGGTGAGGTATAATTTAATCTTTCTTTCTTTCATTGCCTGTGCTTTTTGTATCATCCAAAAAAATCCAAGAAATCATTGACAAATCCAATGTCATGAAGGTTTCTCCTATTTTTTTTCCTACGAGTTTTAGAGTTTTAAGTTTACCTTTAAGTCTTAAGTCTATTTTAAGTTAATTTTTGCATACAGGGTGAGACAGAAGTCCAACTTTATTCTTTTGCATGTGGATATTCACTTTTCCCAGCACCATTTGGGAAAGAGCCAGTAAACTCTTAACCACACAATCTTACTGTGGCCAGAAACTCCAAGTATTTACTTTCTTTGAAAATGAATCACACTTTTCAGCTGAGATTTCTACCAGATCACCAATCTCTCTTGCAGGTAGGTATTGACGTGTGACTAAAATCACGCCAGTAAGACATAAGCAAATGTGCACCTCTAGACAGGCTGATTAGAAAAAGTACACTTGGCGTGCCACAAATCTGTTTATCTTTCACTCTCCTTTTGCCATCTGCCTGGAACGTGCATGTCGTGAATAGTTATAGTAGTACCTTAAACAAAGAAATGACCGTGAGCCAAAATGTTGACAGGGCGCTGGTAGTGTAGGTCCCTGCAGACAATGTGGAGCTGCCATATCAGCTTTGGATCACCCTGTGATATTAAATTCCATCATGTTTGAGCCACTCTCCATTTATGTTTTCCTATTGCGCAGATGATCCTAATCTTTTCTGAGGTGTAATTTTTAATGCACGAATTTAAACTACACATTTGTATGAGTTTTGGCAAGTGTATATTTCTGTGAAACTACTGCAACACTCAAACTCCCAAATCTTTTAATCATTCCCAGAATATTCTCTGTCGTGATTTGCAGTTCATCTCTCCTTCTGCCCCAGGCCCCAGACAGTCACTGAACTTATGATTTTTTGTCACTATAAATTAGTTTGCCTTTATAGATTTTACATAAGTAGAATCATACAGTACATATTCTTTTGCATCAGGTTTCTCTCAACTAGCATAATGATTTTGACATTTATCTATGTTGTGTGGGGGCCGAGGTGGGTAGATCACGAGATCAGGAGATCAAGACCATCCTGGCTAACATGGTAAAACTCTGTCTCTACTAAAAATACAAAAAATTAGTCAGGCATGGTGGTGGGCACCTGTAGTCCCAGCTACTCAGGAGACTGAAGCAAGAGAATCGCTTGAACCCGGGAGGCAGAGGTTGCAGTGAGCTGAAATTGCACCACTGTATTCCAGCCTGGGCGTCAGAGGGAGAATCTGTCTCAAAAAAAAAAACAGAAGAAGAGGAAAAAGAAGAGGAGGAGGAAGAAGAAGAAGAAGAAGAAGAAGAAGAAGAA